>NW_027400390.1:0-5600 GCF_003265705.2 Callorhinus ursinus
GATTTTGGATACTAGCCCTTTATCTGATATGTCATTTGCAACTATTTTCTCCCATTCTGTCGGTTGTCTTTTGGTTTTGTGGACTGTTTCTTTTGCTGTGCAAAAGCTTTTTATCTTGATGAAATCCCAATAGTTCATTTTTGCCCTTGCTTCCCTTGCCTTTGGTGATGTTTCTAGGAACAAGTTGCTGCGGCTGAGGTCGAAGAGGTTGCTACCTGTGTTCTCCTTTAGGATTCTGATGGACTCCTGTCTCACGTTTAGGTCTTTCAACCATTTGGAGTCTATTTTTGTCTGTGGTGTAAGGAAATGGTCCAGTTTCATTCTTCTGCATGTGGCTGTCCAATTTTCCCAACACCATTTGTTGAAGAGACTGTCTTTTTGCCATTGGACATTCTTTCCTGCTTTGTCAAAGATAAGTCGACCATAGAGTTGAGGGTCCATTTCTGGGCTCTATTCTGTTCCATGGATCTATGTGTCTGTTTTTGTGCCAGTACCATACTGTCTTGATGATGACAGCTTTGTAATAGAGCTGGAAGTCCGGAATTGTGATGCCGCCAGCTTTGCTTTTCTTTTTCAATATTCCTCTGGCTATTCGGGCTCTCTTCCGGTTCCATACAAATTTGAGGATTATTTGTTCCATTTCTTTGAAAAAAGTGGATGGTATTTTAATGGGGATTGCACTGAATGTGTAGATTGCTCTAGGTAGCATTGACATCTTCACAATGTTTGTTCTTCCAAGCCATGAGCATGAAACGTTTTTCCATTTTTGTGTCTTCCTCAATTTCTTTCATGAGTATTTTACAGTTTTCTGAGTCCAGATCCTTTGCCTCTTTGGTTAAATTTATTCCTAGGTATCTTATGGTTTTGGGTGCAATTGTAAATGGGATCAACTCCTTGATTTGTCTCCCTTCTGTCTTGTTGTTGGTGTATGGGAATGCCACTGATTTCTGTGCATTGATTTTATATCCTGCTACTTTACTGAATTCCTGTATGAGTTATAGCAGTTTTGGGTGGAGTCTTTGGGGTTTTCCACATACAGTATTATATCATCTGCAAAGAGTGAGATTTTTGACTTCCTCTTTGCCGATTTGGATGCCTTTGATTTATTTTTGTTGTCTGATTGCTGTGGCTAGGACTTCTAATACTATGTGGAAGAGCAGTGGTGATAGTGGACATCCCTGCCGCGTTCCTGACCTTAGGGGAAAAGCTCTCAGCTTTTCCCCATTGAGAACGATATTCGCTGTAGGATTTTCATACATGGCTTTTTTGATACTGAGGTATGTACCCTCTATCCCTATACTCTGAAGAGTTTTGATCAAGAAAGGATGTTGTACTTTGTCAAATGTTTTTTCTGCATCTATTGAGAGGATCATATGATTCTTGTTCTTTCTTTTGTTAATGTATTGTATCACGTTGATTGATTTGCGGATGTTGAACCAACCTTGCAGCCCAGGGATAAATCCCACTGGGTCACGGTGAATAATTCTTTTAATGTACTGTTGGATCCTATTGGCTAGTATTTTGGTGAGAATTTTTGCATCCATGTTCATCAAGGATATTGGTCTGTAATTCTCCTTTTTGATGGGGTCTTTCTCTGCTTTTGGGATCAAGGTAATGCTGGCCTCATGAAATGAGTTTGGAAGTTTTCCTTCCATTTCTATTTTTTGGAACAGTTTCAGGAGAATAGGTATTAATTCTTCTTTAAATGTCAGATAGAATTCCCCTGGGAAGCCATCTGGCCCTGTGCTCTTGTTTGTTGGGAGATTTTTGATGACTGCTTCAATTTCCTTAGTGGCCATAGGTCTGTTCAGGTTTTCTATTTCTTCCTGGTTCAATTTCGGTAGTTGATACATCTCTAGGAATGCACCCATTTCTTCCAGGTTATCTAATTTGCTGGCATAGAGTTGCTCATAATATGTTCTTATAATTGTTTGTATTTCTTTGGTGTTGGTTGTGATCTCTCCTCTTTCATTCATGATTTTGTTGATTTGGGTCATTTCTCTTTTCTTTTTGATAAGTCTGGCCAGGGGTTTATCAATCTTGTTAATTCTTTCAAAGAACCAGCTCCTAGTTTCATTGATCTGTTCTACTGTTCTTTTGGTTTCTATTTCATTGATTTCTGCTCTGATCTTTATGGTTTCTCTTCTCCTGCTGGGTTTAGGCTTTATTTGCTGTTCTTTCTCCAGCATCTTTAGGTGGAGGGTTAGGATGTGTATTTGAGACCTTTCTTGTTTTTTGAGAAAGGCTTGTATTGCTATATACTTTCCTCTCAGGACTGCGTTTGCTGTATCCCAAATATTTTGAACAGTTGTGTTTTCATTGGTTTCCATGAATTTTTTTACTTCTTTTTTAATTTCCTGTTTGACCCATTCATTCTTTAGTAGGATGGTCTTTAGCCTCCATGTATTTGAGTTCTTTCCAACTTTCCTCTTGTGATTGAGTTCCCGTTTCAAAGCATTGTGGTCTGAAAATATGCAGGGAATGATCCCAATCTTTTGGTACCGGTTCAGACCTGATTTGTGACCTAGGATGTGATCAATTCTGGAGAATGTTCCATGGGCACTAGAGAAGAATGTGTATTCCGTTGCTTTTGGATGGAATGTTGTGAATATGTCTGTGAATTCCATTTGGTCCAGTGTGTCATTTAAAGTCTTTATTTCCTTGTTGATCTTTTGCTTAGGTGATCTGTCCATTTCAGTCAGGGGGGTTTTAAAGTCCCCCACTCTTATTGTAGTGTTGTCAATGTGTTTCTTCGCCTTTGTTATTAAGTGTCTTATATAATTGGCTGCTCCCATGTCAGGGGCATAGATATTTACAATTGTTAGATCTTCTTGTTGGATAGACCCTTTAAGTAGGATATAGTGTCCTTCTTCATCTCTTAATACAGTCTTTGTTTTAAAATCTAATTTGTCTGATATAAGGATTGCCACCCCAGCTTTCTTTTGGTGTCCATTAGCATGGTAAATGGTTTTCCACCCCCTCACTTTCAATCTGGGGATGTCTTTGGGTCTAAGATGAGTCTCTTGCAGACAGCATATCGATGGGTCTTGTTTTGTAATCCAATCTGACAGCCTGTGTCTTTTGATTGGGGCATTTAGCCCATTTACATTCAGGGTAACTATTGAAAGGTATGAATTTAGTGCCATTGTATTGCCTGTAAGGTGACTGTTGCTGTCTACTGTCTGTGTTCCTTTCTGATCTATGCTACTTTTAGGCTCTCTCTTTGCTTAGAGGACCCCTTTCAATATTTCTTGGAGGGCTGGTTTCGTGTTTACAAATTCCTTCAGTTTTTGTTTGTCCTGGAAGCTTTTTATCTCTCCTTCTATTTTCAATGACAGCCTAGCTGGATATAGTATTCTTGGCTGCATATTTTTCTCGTTTAGTGCTCTGAAGATATCTTGCCAGTCCTTTCTGGCCTGCCAGGTCTCTGTGGATAGGTCTGTTGCCAATCTAATGTTTCTACCATTATAGGTTACATGTCTCTTCTCCCGAGCTGCTTTCAGGATTTTCTCTTTGTCTCTGAGACTGGTAAGTTTTACTATTAGATGTCGGGGTGTTGACCTATTTTTATTGATTTTGAGACGGGTTCTCTGTGCCTCCTGGATTTCGATGCCTGTTTCCTTCCCCACATTAGGGAAGTTCTCTGCTATAATTTGCTCCAATATACCTTCTGCCCCCCTCTCTCTCTTTCTTCTTCTTCTGGGATCCCAATTATTCTCATGTTGTTTCGTCCTATTGTGTCACTTATCTCTCGAATTCTGCCCTCATGATCCTGTAGTTGTTTATCTCTCTTTTTCTCAGCCTCCTTATTTTCCATCATTTGGTCTTCTATATCACTGATTCTTTCTTCTGCCTCATTTATCCTAGCAGTTAGTGCCCCCATTTTTGATTGCACCTCATTAATAGCCTTTTGATTTCGACTTGATTAGATTTTAGTTCTTTTATTTCTGCAGAAAGGGTTTCTCTAATAACGTCCACGCTTTTTTCAAGCCCAGCTAGTATCTTTAAAGTCACGATTCTGAACTCTAGGTCCGACATCGTACTAATGTCCGTATTGAGTAGGTCCCTGGCAGACGGTACTACCTCTTGTTCTTTTTGCTGAGTTGATTTTTTTTGTTTTGTCATTTTGTCCAGAGGAGAATAGATGAATGAGAGAACAAAATGCTAACAGGTTAACAATGTCCCCAGCAAATATACTCTATACAAATCAGAAAAGACCTGAAAGCAGCCGAAAAGAAAGGAAAAGAAAGAAAAAAGAAAGAGAAAGAAAAAGATAAAAACAAACAAAAACCAAACCAAACCAAACAAAAAAAAACAGAATATGATCAAATATGATCAGGCTAGTGCATAGATCAGTGCCACACACTAGATTTGGGGCATATTTTGGTCTGTTAGAAGAAAGTGTCTCCTAGAATTTTAAAAGAAGAAAGACTTATATATGTACAAAATAAGGGTTGATACAATGAAGGCATGGAAGATGACTGTAGAGATGAAAATTATAAAAGATTTTATAAAAGGAATTGATAAGAGAAGAAGTTGTTTGACAAAGAAGGAAGATTTAAAAAAAAAAAAGGGAGAGAATGTGATCAGGCAGGAGAATAGAACAAAGCCATACACTAGTGATTTAGGGTATATTTTGATCTGTTAGAAGAAACTGTATCTCAAAATTTTAAAGAGAGAACAACTTATACATATATGCACAAAATAAGTGTAACTACTATGAAGGCATAAAATATGACTCTAAAAATGAAAAACAAAAAATGTTTTTTTTAAAAAAGGGATTGATAAGATGTTGATTGAAAAAGGGAAAAAGAAAAATTAACAAAAAAACAGTTAAAAAATTAACTTTGAAAAACTAATGAATCATGGTAAAAAAGCCATGAATTCTATGTGCAGTATTCCCCTAGCGCTGGAGTTCTCCCATTCTCCTTGATCGGTAAACTTGGTCTTGGCCTGCTGGCTGTTCGTGCTGATCTTCTGGGGGAGGGGCCTGTTGCCGTGGTTCCCAAATGTCTTTGACGGAGGCGGAATTGCCCCGCCCTTGTCGGTCCCGGCTAAGCAAGCTGCTCGGGTTTGCTCTCGGGAGCTTTTGTTCCCTGCAAGCTCTCGGTACAGCTTTGGAGGACCAGGGTGAAAATGGTGGCCTCCCAATCTCCCTCTGGAGGAGCTGAGAACTCGGGGTCCTGCTCCTTAGTGCGCCCCTAGAGAAAAGCAGTCACTCCCGTCTCCCCGGTCTCTGGCCGCACTCCGTGCTCACCCGGCCTGTGACTGAGCATTTCTATCTCTGGCACCCGACCCTGTGTGGAGTCTCCAAACCCAGCAGATCCCTGTGGTGCGCTCCCATGCCGCTCCTCCCGAGGTAGGGAGGGGAGTCTCCCCGGATCTGCCGCTTGTTGGGTCCCTGCTGGAGAAGCAGTGGCCCAACTGGGCCACGGATCACAGTTTATGGCAACCCTGGGCTGAGAGCTAGCTCCTCAGCTCCATCTCTGAAGCTGGCTTCCCCGCTCCGATACCTGGGAGCTCTGCCGCACTCAGGCACCCCCGGTCTTTCTGTGACCCCGAGGGTCCTGAGACCACACTGTCCCGCGAGGGTTCCACTC
>NW_027400391.1:0-4938 GCF_003265705.2 Callorhinus ursinus
TGCAGTGTTCCATGATTCATTGTTTGTTCATAACACCCAGTGCACCATGCAAAACGTGCCCTCCTCAATACCCATCACCAGGCTAACCCATCCCCCCACCCCCCTACCCTCTAGAACCCTCAGTTTTTCAGAGTCCATCATCTCTCATGGTTCGTCTCCCCCTCTGACATACTCCCCTTTTCTTCCTCTCCTGTTATCTTCTTCTTTTCCTTTTTTCTTAAAATATGTTGCGTTATTTGTTTCAGAAGTACAGATCTGTGATTCAACAGTCCTGCACAATTCACAGCGCTCACCGTAGCACATACCCTCCCCAATCAGACTTCAAATTCTTATGAATCAAATGCACTTGGACTTGGTTATTCTCTTCAGTCATCTATAAAATGGGGTCAAAAATATTTAGCTGTTTTATAGGATGGATGTGAGTCTTCAGCAAGATGGAATGCATCAGGTGCTTAGAACAGGGCTAGGCACATAAGGCTCTAATTTTATATTAGCTACTATTTCCACCACACCCCCACCAATACCATCATCATCTTCACCATCATTGCCTCCCAACCATCAGCAGCAGCATCCTATCAATAATGGAATTTATAATGCCAACTTTCAAACTGGACTCTTTTAAATGATTTTATTGTTTGGTAGGTTTTTAAAAAATCCTATTTAAGCTTATCAGGCATATCACAATCTCTGATAATCTAGTAGCATCTGCTGTATCATATACCTTTATCATTCAACACTTAGCATTCAACGACCATCATTACTCACTAGTTAAAATAATATTTTTATTGACTGCTGCATTTGCATTTTCATCATTTTAGATAAAACCCCTGAATTTGGATGTTTAAGTTTTCAGAGAATTTGAGAGTAGATCCATCAGGATATATAGATTGAAAGTCCTAAACTAGTCCATATCAAAAACTGTATCTTTCCATCTCTGAACCTGTAATCTTATATATCTGTCCCCAAAAATCAAGGGAAATGGATGCTCATAATACATGATTCAGGCAGAAGTTGCCCATCCAATAAGTCTTCAACCTTTCTTACTAAAAAGAGGCTATGATTTTGATGTTGAAAGCAATGCAGTCACCGAAAAGTCTACCCTTCCTGTCATCCTATGACTATAGGGCTCACCAAATGACCAATGCAGGCCAGTGACATGTAAATGGAAGTTACTTGGTGGAACTGCCTGGGAAGCACATTTAAAACAAAAACAAAAACAAACAAACAAACAAAAATCTCAACTCACATATTCCTATTTGCCCTTTCTCCTGTTTCCTGGCCAGAATCTGGACTTTAATGGCTGGAACAGCAACAGCCATCTGGTTATCATGAAGCAAACTTAAGAAGGAAGCCACATGCTAAGAACAGCAAAAACCAAAAATATAGGGAAACTGAGACCATCAGAGTCACCATGCCAGTCAGTCCTAGACTGTGATAGGTTCTACTAACATAGTTCCTTTTCATAATAAAAATCTTTTCCTTAGTCTTACAACCAACAAATTAATAAATTTGTGTTAAACATGCACTACCTGCCAAGAAGTGTGATAAACATTGTGAGAGATGCAATCTTTCAGATTGCTTATAAACTGGCAAGACATTTACAATCCAGTGTGCAGTTTCATTGTATTAGTATATATCAGCAGGCAAAGCCTGAGTATTGTAGTGAAGTTGTAAAGGACCTAGCCAGACTTCCCCAAGGATATCATGGCTATGTATTATCTGTATTTAATAGTAAGAATCAAGCCTGAAATATGCTTCTGTAGGACATCATACTTTTTAAAAATTCTTCCCCCACCCCACAAAAAAATGCTATTTTCAAATGATAAGGAAAATGCACTTTAGATGATTGTCCCCAAACTACTCATTTCCTGTGAAATGGATTACTATATATAGGAAATGTTATTTTGAACCATAAATGTCTAGGAAAAGCCCAAATTCTCAAAATAAAGTCATATATCCAAAAGTCAACAACATAAAGTTTGTTTTTCTGCGTACTTTGTGGGCTTTTATGAGCCTACCATGATGCCTTTCAATTTCTGTAATGTTTTAGCTCCCACAAAGAGCCTGAGTCCTTGTGGGCATATTTATCAAGGGAATATTTGTGACTAAAAACAATCCATCTCCAGGGAATTCTCTGCAAAAGTCACAAGGGTGACCTTCAAAGATGAAAGAATTTCCTCAAAATTGTATTTATTTAGTTTGAACATTGCAAAAAAAGTTAAGATATAACATTGACCACAAACCACCGAATTTCCAGAAATAAACATGGGTTTGGGAAAGGTCTGAGGATTATTATTTATTTATTTTTGTCATTGAGTCTTACGTCAAGGGAGTCACTGGCTATAGACTTTTGCATCTTTAATATCCTGATGATATAAGCCTAACATTCTTCATTCATCCACTCATTCATTCAACAGTATAATTAGATTCCAGGCACTCTTCTTGGTGCAAAGTTAGGGCCATTAACAAGATAGAACTCACATCCTGAAAGCAAAATAACATGTCTATGGAAGCAAAAACTAATAATTTCAGGTAGTTCTATGAAAGCAAAGGAATAAAGGAATCGACTAATTGGTAGGGGCACATCTTGGTAGAGTGATAAGAGAAAGTCTTTCCACAGGAGTGCATTTGTGTGCAGATCTAAATGTTGAGCAGTGGTGAGCTTTGCAAAGATCCATAGAGAAAGCACTCCTTGTAGCAGTAATAGCAGGTGCAAATGACCAAAAGTTGGGATGAACTTGAATTGTTCAAGGAGCACAGTGAAAAATGGAGAGATTGGTGAATTAGATTAGAAAGGTACACAGAGATTGAAACATGTAGAGTCT
Organism: Callorhinus ursinus; assembly: GCF_003265705.2. Classification (NCBI taxonomy): domain Eukaryota; kingdom Metazoa; phylum Chordata; class Mammalia; order Carnivora; family Otariidae; genus Callorhinus; species Callorhinus ursinus. Next base: position 2,826 of record NW_027400391.1, read on the forward strand.
TATTAGCCACAATTAGGACTCGCCATGTGATTCTATTCTATTGGAAAGGTTCGGGACAGAAAGACATGATTTGATTTCTGAAATGTGATTCTGGCTGCTATTTGGGAAATGAATTGAAACAGGACTGGAGTATCAAGCAGAGAAACTGGCTAGGGGACAATTACCATCATCTAGGAAAGAGACTGTGGTGGTTTGGACTGCAGGGAGCTGTGAAGATTGTATGCTCATGTCTTAGATATTGCACTCACACTTCAAGAACGCTAAAACTAACAAAAAATTGTGCAAAGGTACTGTTATTATTCTAATTTTCTGAGGAGAAAATTGGAGCTCAGAGAGGTTAAAGAAAGTTGCAAATAGCAGACTCTACACTGAGTCAGTCAAATTTCAAAGACTGTGCTCTTAAGTGCTGTATTATCATGACTTCAAAGAAGCGGTTATTGTAGATTTTCTTGCGAGGGATGATGGGAATGAAGGCCATAGTTTTGGGATGTGGGAGTATCTGACTCTCATCTAGGGGGACATTTTGCTCCACAGGCCTGTTGAGAACAGGAAAGGATCTGAGAGTTTTATCCTACTTGCAAGTGAACAGTTTCATATATGCTGTCGGAAGACACGAGGCTCCTGGGTCAGAGACAAAGGACTTTTTTCTGCATGGCAAGCAGCATGAGCTTCAAGTCTGACTTGGCTCCCTCCTTGCCCTCCAAGTCCCATGGGAGAGGATAAAAGGAGGCTTTCAAGCAGAGGGGTCCAGGTGGATTTCCATTGCAAGTGAGGGACATTAAGCTCAGGGAATGCACTGCTGTTACAGTAAACTAACCAAGCCTGCTTGCGATCTGGGGGGAGATGTCACCACAGTCCTCAAAGTTGCTCTCTATTGATGGAACCCTAAAAGGTGAACTGAGTAAAGAGCAGGCAGTTGGGACCGTACATCCTGGTCATTATTTTCAGCAGCGATGCATAGGAACGCTCACGGCCTACGGTGACCTCCTCTTCCCCTACCAGCTCATCCCAATGGGAACAAAGCCATCCCTCCTTAGGCCTGACACAGGAAGTTGTCCCAGATTTAACCCTTACACTATTGTAGAAAGAAGTAGGGACATGCATAAGAAATCAGAGCACTGGTTGTAAGGGTTTTGAATGATTTGGGCCGCAAGTAAGGGAATGTTCACTTGTCAGGATCTTGGAGGAGGGTTTCATTTTCTCACATAAAATGAAATTCTGGCAACAGGTGATTTGTTGGTGATGGTTCGGTGGCTCCACAATATCTGGCCTCCAGATTAGCATCCCTGCAGTCTTCTGAACTTTCCACTTACCGTTACAGGATGGACCTGACTCTTCTGAGCACGGTGTCCTTCACCCAGTTATTTCCAAAGCAAGGGCCAGTGGCATAGAGCATTTCCTTTCCAGTGTGTCCTCTTGTCAGGGGTGAAAACTCGCATCCTCCTGGGCCCCCCGGGGATTTCTGTTTATCTCTTAAGGGCCACACCTGGGTCCCATGACCACCCCTAGATTGTGGTCTGCTCCTCTCTCTCCTGAGAGGCCTCTGCCAGGTATTTGACTACACTCGAGGTTTTGTGAGGAGAAAAGGAAGTGTTGGCCTTTGGGTTGGCACACTTCCACCCCCATTTACTTTCTGGCATTTATAACAGGGTGCTGGGAAAGAAGGATGACCTGGAATCCCACAATCACTAAAGCAAGGAGTGGCTTTATAGGTGGTTTCTCAGGGGTGACAATGAAGAGGGATTTTGTCATTCATGCCAGTCCAGTTTGGAGATGGACACAGAGCCTGTCAATTAACTTGGCAAAGAACTCCACTTCAGTGAACTTTAAATAAAGAGCACAAAGGAGGACAAATGGGAATTATTTTGTAATCTGACTCAAACCCTGCATGTTCCTTAGTCACTGAATAGAACGAGGAGAAGGTCTTGGCATATGCTGTCAACGGGCTGAAAGCAGAAGGAAGTGGAGAGAAAGCTGTTTGTATGCCTGGAACCTGTCACAAAAATCCCAAACAAGCAAAATGAATGCTACGTTGCTCAGCAGGGGACGCAGTCCAGGATGCAGCCCGGCCTGCTTGCTCACAGTCCACGTCCAATTTCCTCCTTTTTTTTAA
>NW_027400391.1:5038-5599 GCF_003265705.2 Callorhinus ursinus
TGCAGTGTTCCATGATTCATTGTTTGTTCATAACACCCAGTGCACCATGCAAAACGTGCCCTCCTCAATACCCATCACCAGGCTAACCCATCCCCCCACCCCCCTACCCTCTAGAACCCTCAGTTTTTCAGAGTCCATCATCTCTCATGGTTCGTCTCCCCCTCTGACATACTCCCCTTTTCTTCCTCTCCTGTTATCTTCTTCTTTTCCTTTTTTCTTAAAATATGTTGCGTTATTTGTTTCAGAAGTACAGATCTGTGATTCAACAGTCCTGCACAATTCACAGCGCTCACCGTAGCACATACCCTCCCCAATCAGACTTCAAATTCTTATGAATCAAATGCACTTGGACTTGGTTATTCTCTTCAGTCATCTATAAAATGGGGTCAAAAATATTTAGCTGTTTTATAGGATGGATGTGAGTCTTCAGCAAGATGGAATGCATCAGGTGCTTAGAACAGGGCTAGGCACATAAGGCTCTAATTTTATATTAGCTACTATTTCCACCACACCCCCACCAATACCATCATCATCTTCACCATCATTGCCTCCCAACCATCA
>NW_027400392.1:0-5597 GCF_003265705.2 Callorhinus ursinus
TGCGTCAGCATGAGTGTCTTGCTCTTCCTTTCCGCCGGGGGACCACTGAAAGGGTGGGTGCGCTGGGATGGGCATACCGCGTTCTCCTGCTGTGAATCCTTTCCAGAGTTCCAAATGGTGGGGTTTCTCTCTGGGTGGCAAGCTGAATCCTCTGGTCTTGCTCTGGAGCGAGCCCTAGGGAACAAAGCACTCAGCAGCCAACCTAGGCTTGGGGTTAGGGCCTAGGGGCACGGCAGGCAGATTTCTCCTGCTCTCAGTGCTTTCAGAAGTGCCAAATGGCACATTTTGCTCTGTGGTGTCAGGCTGAGTCCTCTGGTATTGCTCAGGTGGCCCAAATCCCTGAGTTATGGAGCCGGGGACCTAGGGAGAGAGCTCTCCGAAGCCAAGTGAGGGTTAGGGTTAGGGCCTAGGAGCATGGCACTCCTGGTCTGTGGGTATGTGGCGATCTTGGGATGGGCATTTTTTCTTGAGAGCAGGAGTCAGGTTGAGTGTCAGGCTCATGGTTTGTCGCCAGGGGGCGCAGAAAGTGTAGATTCTTTGGGATCGGCATTCACTTTCTCCTCTGAAAGCTTTCCAGAGTCCCAGTGGTGCGGTTTTCTTCTGGGTGGCAGCCTGAGTCCCTTGATACTGCTCTGGTGTCCCGAGTCCTTGGGGCTTTGGAGCCAGGCCCTGGAGACAGACCGCTCGAAACCAACTTAGTGTTAGGCTTAGGGCTTAAGGGCAGGACAGGCCTGATGTGCTGGTGCTGTGAGGAGCTTCCCACGGTCTAAGTTGAGGCCGTGGATCAGGGGGTAGTGTCAGGCTCAGGGATTGCCCCCAGGGCACGTTGAACTTGGGGTTTGTTGGGATGGACCGGCACAATTCTCCTGCTCTGAATGCTTATCTGAGTTCCCAATGGCACATTTTCCTTTTTAGTGGAAGGCAGAGTCCTCTGGTACTGGTCAGGTGTCCCAAATCCCTGGGGCTTTGGAGCCAGGCTCTGGGGACAGAGTGCTCAGAAGCCAACTTTGGGTTAGGCTTAGGGCTTAGGGACATGACAGGCCTGATGTGCTGGCGCTGTGATGACCTTCCTGGGGTCTGAGTTGAGGCCTTGGGTTAGGTTGAGTGTCAGGCTCAGGGTCGGCCACCAGAGGGCGACAAATTTGTGCGTTGGCTGGGATGGGCATTCAGAGTTGTTGTATTCTGAATGCTCTCCGGAGTTCCAGGTAGTTTTTTTGAATTCTTTTTGGCAAGCTGAGTCCTCTGGTGTGGCTTAGCTATTGCCGTCCCTGGGGCTTTGGAGCCAGGCTTCTGGGGACAGAAGCTCAGAAGCTAACCTAGGGATAGGCTTACGGTCTAGGGTCGTTTCATCCCTTATCTGCCCATGCTGGGGCAAGCTTGGGGGGCATGGGATCTGAGTTGGGGCGTGGTTCAGGGTGAGAGTGAGGCTCAGCGTTTGCGGGCAGGGTGCCGTTGGAAGTGGCATTTCGCTGGGATGAGCACGCAGAGCGCTCCTACTCGGAAACGTTTGCCACAGGTTCGCAATGGTGCAGTTTCCTTCTGGAGAACGGCTGCATCCTCTGTTATTGCTAAGGTGCCCCCAATCCCTGTTGCTTTAGAGCCAGGCCTCTGGGGCCAGAGTCCTAAGAGGCCCGCGAGGGATAGGGTGAGGACCTAGGGGCAGGGCAGGCCCAATGTACCAGCACTGTGGCCTGCTTCCCGGGGGTTTGTCTTGAGGGCCTGGGTGAGGTGGAATGTCAGGCCTAGGGTTTGCCGCTAGAGGGCGAAAAATGTGTGCATTCCTTGGGATGGGCATTCAGAGTTCTGCTCTGATTGGTTTCAGGAGTGCAAATGGTGCGTTTACTTTGTGGGTGGCAGCCTGAGTCCCTCGATACTGCTCGGGTGTCCCGAATCTGTGGGGCTTTTTAGCCAGGTTCTGGGGACTGACCCCTAAGAAGCCAACCTAGACTGAGTGTTAGGACATAGGGACACGGGAGGACTGATGTGCCATTGCTGCATCGAGGTTCCCGGCGGTGGGGGTCAAGGGCATGGGTCAGCGTGAGTGTCTTGCTCTTCTTTTCGGCCAGGGGACAACTGAAAGGGGGGGTGCGTTGGGATGGGCATGCCACATTCTCTGCTGTGTATCCTTTCCGGAGTTCCAAACGGTGGGCTTTCTTTCTGGGTGGAAGGTGAGTCCTCTGGTATTGCTCTGGAGCGAGCCCTAGGGAACAAAGCACTCAGGAGCCAACCTAGGGTTGGGGTTAGGGTCTAGGGGTTAGAGCGTAGAGGTTAGGGCGTAGGGGTTTGGGTGTAGGGCCTCGGGTTAAGGTTAGGGTTAGACCCTAATGTAGGGCAAGGGTTAGGTTTAGGGCATAGGGTTAGGGTTAGAGGTTAGGGGTAAGGGTACAAGTTAGGGTACGGTTTAGGGTTAGGGTATGGGTTAGGGTACGGGTTAGGGGTTAGGGTTAGGGTACGGGTTAGGAGTTAGGGTTAGGATTAGGGGTTAGGGTTAGGGTACGTGTTAGGGTATGGGTTACGGTACGGGTTAGGGTATGGGCGCTCTGGGCTCTGCTGACACTGTCACAGTGTCCACAGGAGAAGGGTGGCCCATGTGAGTGCTCACTGGCTCATTGTGTCAGATCGCGCTAGAGCAGAGGGGCAGCTTCGGCAGGGAGTCTCAAACTCTGCATCCGTTTGTGTTCTAGTCTTCCAGCAAATACATCATAAGCTCTTGCACCCACCAGGTAAGACATGACTCTGACTTCTAGGAGCGGGCAACCTGGAAAGAGGACGAGATTAAGACAAAGTACACAGCATAGTGATCTCCTGAAAATCGTTTTTGAGTGGCTGAAGGCCTGAGGAAGAATGGGTCTATTTGGTGTCTCCCTGTGCTACCATTCTGGCCTCAGTTAAGGGTAGAGAGAGAGATGTATGTATTCAGTGCCACACTGGATGACTGGGGACTTCCTTTGGGGCTGGGAGGAGCACCGCTCAGAAGGTAGCATCAGTGCTGTGCCAGGAGCCCAGGGCTTTCTAAAGGCAGGTGAAGCTGGTTATGGACTGGTGAGCTGAGCATGAGCAGGTGTGAGCCAGGAGTAAGCAGTGCAGGGTAGAACTCCTGGGCCTCCAGCTGTCCTGGGGTTAGGACCTCCGGTGCCTGGAGACCTCCCCTTGATGGCCCTCCAACAGCCCTGAGAACAAGCCCTATAGAGAAGGTAGTCTACCTCAGGAGACTGCGGTCCTGGGGAGCGGCCTGGGGCCTGCAGTGTTGATCATCCCCTTCCTCTTACCATCTCTGGGCTCAGATAGGCAAGCCTCACCTGTGATACAGGTCTTGATTTTCCCATGGGTCTTTCCTCAGGGGTCCCCCTGACACTTGGTGTTTGCCCTTGCTGCAGGGTCCTGAAATACTCTGTGGACGCCACCTATGAGGAGCAGGGCCCAAGCCCTGGGTACCACATGGATCTGTCCATCTTCCAAGTGGTCTACTTCATGGTCTTCCCCTTCTTCTTCGTCAACATCTTTGTGGCCTTGATCATCATCACCTTCCAGGAGCAGGGGGACGAGGTGATGTCTGAATGCAGCCTGGAGAAGAACGAGGTGGGTGGCTCCGTCTCCTGCCCCATGTGCACGTGTGCATTGGATGCTCTGCTGGGCTCCCCTGATGGGCAGCATGGGCAGAACCACTGGAGTTCCCTTCCACATGGGACTCGCTCATCACCGCATAGCTGGTGGCCAGCACAGGGGCAGGGATAGACCGAGTGTGGCTGGTCAGGGCTGCCTGCGAGGATGGAAGAGACAGGTGTGGGGTGCAGTGGGTGCTGCAGTGTGGGGTTCCCCCCAACCCCACCATGTTCTCAGTGCTCCTTTGGCCCCGGGCAGAGGGCTTGCATCGACTTCACCATCAGCTCCAAGCCCCTGACGCGGTACATGCCCCAGGACAAGCATTCATTCCAGTACAAGACATGGACATATTTGATCTTGCTTCCCTTCGTGTACTTCATCACAGCCATGATCGCCCTCAACACAGTGGTGCTAATGATGAAGGTATGTTGGCCCAGCACAGGGGTCAGTGGGTGCCAGCTGGGGTGAGAGAGAGAGAGAGAGAGAGAGAGAGCCATAGTTACAGCTGATCACGTCCTGGTCAGCATGGGATGCCTATAGAAGCCCAGTGCCCTGGGTTCTCTGTGGGCTGAGATGGTGAGAGTGTCCTGGGAGAAAACGGGGAGAGCAGGGACGGGTTTTCTTACCCTGGACAGGCGTGCAGTTCTCTCTGCTCTGGCAGGAGGTCAAGGCTGGTGTGTCTTGGGCCAGCCGAACCTGCAGCCAATGGCACTTATTCCCCGTGCAGTTCTATGACACACCATATGAATATGAGCTAATGTTGAAATGCCTGAACATTGTGTTCACATCCATGTTCTCCATGGAATGCATGCTGAAGATCATTGCTTTTGGGGTGCTGGTAGGAGCCTTGGCTCCCTCTTGGCCTTTTGGTGGTCTGCATTCTGGCTCCCTCTCTGTAGGGGGGATCTTCAGGGACTTGTAGCTTAGAGAGGGGAATTCCCCAAGCCCCCAGAGCAAATGTGACATTGCGGGGGCTCCTGAGGAAGGGGCTGCTCCAATACCCTGAGCTGCCTGAGCTCTGCCCTGAGCCCAGTTCCTGGAGACAGGCGGGGCCAAACTCCTCCTCTTTGGACACACAGCTCTCAGTTCTGCACCTGCCCAGACGCACAGGTGTTTGCTTACCCAGCTGTGGTGTACCCCCTGGGTGGCCCATCTGTCCCTTTGCTCCTTTCTTGATTAGGGGTACTTCCTGCAACTCCTTGCCTGGCAGAACCCTTACCAGCCTCTAGCAGAAACTGCTCTTTTTTCTCTCCAGAACTATTTCAGAGATGCCTGGAATGTCTTTGACTTTGTCACTGTGTTGTGAAGTATTATTGACATTTTAGTAACAGAGATTGCGGTAAGTATTGTTTCCTGTCCTTCCTGCAGGGCCCCAGAATGGTTTCCTTCTAGGCAGTGTGCCTCAGTGCGCCTCCAGGTCCTGAGTCTTAGCCCCTTCTCTCTTGCCAGAGTTCCCCAGGAGCCCCTGGAAGGAAGGAGGCTCCTCTCCAGAGGTGGAGTTGGGGATTGGGTATTGTCTTGGGAAATGCTTTCTCTCGGATAAGAAAGTGGTTTCCAAAAGATCTTCTAGGCTGGTGGTCTGAGAGTCACCTGGGAGCTTCGTTGTAACAACTAACCAAGAAGACAAGAATCTTTTAAAACTGTGTGTGTCTGACAAATCTATCAACTTGGCACCAAGGTACACGAACTAAAACCAACAAGAATTTAGAATATTTTAGAATATTAGGTTTGTTTTACGTGTGTGTGTGTGTGTGTGTGTGTGTGTGTGTAAATAAAATGGGATACTCATTCATATGAAACATACACAGATTATATGTAAAAACTGACCAAGTGCTAAAATATGAAACTGTCTCGACAAATTTCAAGGAATCTGAATCATAAAGCAGTATTCTTTGAGTACAATGCATTATGTCAGAATTAAGTGGCAAAAAATTTCATCTCAGTCCAAAGGTGACTTCTCCAGATGCAGACACTTAAGCTGGGGTTCTTGTACA
>NW_027400393.1:0-5597 GCF_003265705.2 Callorhinus ursinus
TGCGTCAGCATGAGTGTCTTGCTCTTCCTTTCCGCCGGGGGACCACTGAAAGGGTGGGTGCGCTGGGATGGGCATACCGCGTTCTCCTGCTGTGAATCCTTTCCAGAGTTCCAAATGGTGGGGTTTCTCTCTGGGTGGCAAGCTGAATCCTCTGGTCTTGCTCTGGAGCGAGCCCTAGGGAACAAAGCACTCAGCAGCCAACCTAGGCTTGGGGTTAGGGCCTAGGGGCACGGCAGGCAGATTTCTCCTGCTCTCAGTGCTTTCAGAAGTGCCAAATGGCACATTTTGCTCTGTGGTGTCAGGCTGAGTCCTCTGGTATTGCTCAGGTGGCCCAAATCCCTGAGTTATGGAGCCGGGGACCTAGGGAGAGAGCTCTCCAAAGCCAAGTGAGGGTTAGGGTTAGGGCCTAGGAGCATGGCACTCCTGGTCTGTGGGTATGTGGCGATCTTGGGATGGGCATTTTTTCTTGAGAGCAGGAGTCAGGTTGAGTGTCAGGCTCATGGTTTGTCGCCAGGGGGCGCAGAAAGTGTAGATTCTTTGGGATCGGCATTCACTTTCTCCTCTGAAAGCTTTCCAGAGTCCCAGTGGTGCGGTTTTCTTCTGGGTGGCAGCCTGAGTCCCTTGATACTGCTCTGGTGTCCCGAGTCCTTGGGGCTTTGGAGCCAGGCCCTGGAGACAGACCGCTCGAAACCAACTTAGTGTTAGGCTTAGGGCTTAAGGGCAGGACAGGCCTGATGTGCTGGTGCTGTGAGGAGCTTCCCACGGTCTAAGTTGAGGCCGTGGATCAGGGGGTAGTGTCAGGCTCAGGGATTGCCCCCAGGGCACGTTGAACTTGGGGTTTGTTGGGATGGACCGGCACAATTCTCCTGCTCTGAATGCTTATCTGAGTTCCCAATGGCACATTTTCCTTTTTAGTGGAAGGCAGAGTCCTCTGGTACTGGTCAGGTGTCCCAAATCCCTGGGGCTTTGGAGCCAGGCTCTGGGGACAGAGTGCTCAGAAGCCAACTTTGGGTTAGGCTTAGGGCTTAGGGACATGACAGGCCTGATGTGCTGGCGCTGTGATGACCTTCCTGGGGTCTGAGTTGAGGCCTTGGGTTAGGTTGAGTGTCAGGCTCAGGGTCGGCCGCCAGAGGGCGACAAATTTGTGCGTTGGCTGGGATGGGCATTCAGAGTTGTTGTATTCTGAATGCTCTCCGGAGTTCCAGGTAGTTTTTTTGAATTCTTTTTGGCAAGCTGAGTCCTCTGGTGTGGCTTAGCTATTGCCGTCCCTGGGGCTTTGGAGCCAGGCTTCTGGGGACAGAAGCTCAGAAGCTAACCTAGGGATAGGCTTACGGTCTAGGGTCGTTTCATCCCTTATCTGCCCACGCTGGGGCAAGCTTGGGGGGCATGGGATCTGAGTTGGGGCGTGGTTCAGGGTGAGAGTGAGGCTCAGCGTTTGCGGGCAGGGTGCCGTTGGAAGTGGCATTTCGCTGGGATGGGCACGCAGAGCGCTCCTACTCGGAAACGTTTGCCACAGGTTTGCAATGGTGCAGTTTCCTTCTGGAGAACGGCTGCATCCTCTGTTATTGCTAAGGTGCCCCCAATCCCTGTTGCTTTAGAGCCAGGCCTCTGGGGCCAGAGTCCTAAGAGGCCCGCGAGGGATAGGGTGAGGACCTAGGGGCAGGGCAGGCCCAATGTACCAGCACTGTGGCCTGCTTCCCGGGGGTTTGTCTTGAGGGCCTGGGTGAGGTGGAATGTCAGGCCTAGGGTTTGCCGCTAGAGGGCGAAAAATGTGTGCATTCCTTGGGATGGGCATTCAGAGTTCTGCTCTGATTGGTTTCAGGAGTGCAAATGGTGCGTTTACTTTGTGGGTTGCAGCCTGAGTCCCTCGATACTGCTCGGGTGTCCCGAATCTGTGGGGCTTTTTAGCCAGGTTCTGGGGACTGACCCCTAAGAAGCCAACCTAGGCTGAGTGTTAGGACATAGGGACACGGGAGGACTGATGTGCCATTGCTGCATCGAGGTTCCCGGCGGTGGGGGTCAAGGGCATGGGTCAGCGTGAGTGTCTTGCTCTTCTTTTCGGCCAGGGGACAACTGAAAGGGGGGGTGCGCTGGGATGGGCATGCCACATTCTCTGCTGTGTATCCTTTCCGGAGTTCCAAACGGTGGGCTTTCTTTCTGGGTGGAAGGTGAGTCCTCTGGTATTGCTCTGGAGCGAGCCCTAGGGAACAAAGCACTCAGGAGCCAACCTAGGGTTGGGGTTAGGGTCTAGGGGTTAGAGCGTAGAGGTTAGGGCGTAGGGGTTTGGGTGTAGGGCCTCGGGTTAAGGTTAGGGTTAGACCCTAATGTAGGGCAAGGGTTAGGTTTAGGGCATAGGGTTAGGGTTAGAGGTTAGGGGTAAGGGTACAAGTTAGGGTACGATTTAGGGTTAGGGTATGGGTTAGGGTACGGGTTAGGGGTTAGGGTTAGGGTACGGGTTAGGAGTTAGGGTTAGGATTAGGGGTTAGGGTTAGGGTACGTGTTAGGGTATGGGTTACGGTACGGGTTAGGGTATGGGCGCTCTGGGCTCTGCTGACACTGTCACAGTGTCCACAGGAGAAGGGTGGCCCATGTGAGTGCTCACTGGCTCATTGTGTCAGATCGCGCTAGAGCAGAGGGGCAGCTTCGGCAGGGAGTCTCAAACTCTGCATCCGTTTGTGTTCTAGTCTTCCAGCAAATACATCATAAGCTCTTGCACCCACCAGGTAAGACATGACTCTGACTTCTAGGAGCGGGCAACCTGGAAAGAGGACGAGATTAAGACAAAGTACACAGCATAGTGATCTCCTGAAAATCGTTTTTGAGTGGCTGAAGGCCTGAGGAAGAATGGGTCTATTTGGTGTCTCCCTGTGCTACCATTCTGGCCTCAGTTAAGGGTAGAGAGAGAGATGTATGTATTCAGTGCCACACTGGATGACTGGGGACTTCCTTTGGGGCTGGGAGGAGCACCGCTCAGAAGGTAGGATCAGTGCTGTGCCAGGAGCCCAGGGCTTTCTAAAGGCAGGTGAAGCTGGTTATGGACTGGTGAGCTGAGCATGAGCAGGTGTGAGCCAGGAGTAAGCAGTGCAGGGTAGAACTCCTGGGCCTCCAGCTGTCCTGGGGTTAGGACCTCCGGTGCCTGGAGACCTCCCCTTGATGGCCCTCCAACAGCCCTGAGAACAAGCCCTATAGAGAAGGTAGTCTACCTCAGGAGACTGCGGTCCTGGGGAGCGGCCTGGGGCCTGCAGTGTTGATCATCCCCTTCCTCTTACCATCTCTGGGCTCAGATAGGCAAGCCTCACCTGTGATACAGGTCTTGATTTTCCCATGGGTCTTTCCTCAGGGGTCCCCCTGACACTTGGTGTTTGCCCTTGCTGCAGGGTCCTGAAATACTCTGTGGACGCCACCTATGAGGAGCAGGGCCCAAGCCCTGGGTACCACATGGATCTGTCCATCTTCCAAGTGGTCTACTTCATGGTCTTCCCCTTCTTCTTCGTCAACATCTTTGTGGCCTTGATCATCATCACCTTCCAGGAGCAGGGGGACGAGGTGATGTCTGAATGCAGCCTGGAGAAGAACGAGGTGGGTGGCTCCGTCTCCTGCCCCATGTGCACGTGTGCATTGGATGCTCTGCTGGGCTCCCCTGATGGGCAGCATGGGCAGAACCACTGGAGTTCCCTTCCACATGGGACTCGCTCATCACCGCATAGCTGGTGGCCAGCACAGGGGCAGGGAGAGACCGAGTGTGGCTGGTCAGGGCTGCCTGCGAGGATGGAAGAGACAGGTGTGGGATGCAGTGGGTGCTGCAGTGTGGGGTTCCCCCCAACCCCACCATGTTCTCAGTGCTCCTTTGGCCCCGGGCAGAGGGCTTGCATCGACTTCACCATCAGCTCCAAGCCCCTGACGCGGTACATGCCCCAGGACAAGCATTCATTCCAGTACAAGACATGGACATATTTGGTCTTGCTTCCCTTCGTGTACTTCATCACAGCCATGATCGCCCTCAACACAGTGGTGCTAATGATGAAGGTATGTTGGCCCAGCACAGGGGTCAGTGGGTGCCAGCTGGGGTGAGAGAGAGAGAGAGAGAGAAAGAGAGCCATAGTTACAGCTGATCACGTCCTGGTCAGCATGGGATGCCTATAGAAGCCCAGTGCCCTGGGTTCTCTGTGGGCTGAGATGGTGAGAGTGTCCTGGGAGAAAACGGGGAGAGCAGGGACGGGTATTCTTACCCTGGACAGGCGTGCAGTTCTCTCTGCTCTGGCAGGAGGTCAAGGCTGGTGTGTCTTGGGCCAGCCGAACCTGTAGCCAATGGCACTTATTCCCCGTGCAGTTCTATGACACACCATATGAATATGAGCTAATGTTGAAATGCCTGAACATTGTGTTCACATCCATGTTCTCCATGGAATGCATGCTGAAGATCATTGCTTTTGGGGTGCTGATAGGAGCCTTGGCTCCCTCTTGGCCTTTTGGTGGTCTGCATTCTGGCTCCCTCTCTGTAGGGGGGATCTTCAGGGACTTGTAGCTTAGAGAGGGGAATTCCCCAAGCCCCCAGAGCAAATGTGACATTGCGGGGGCTCCTGAGGAAGGGGCTGCTCCAATACCCTGAGCTGCCTGAGCTCTGCCCTGAGCCCAGTTCCTGGAGACAGGCGGGGCTAAACTCCTCCTCTTTGGACACACAGCTCTCAGTTCTGCACCTGCCCAGACCCACAGGTGTTTGCTTACCCAGCTGTGGTGTACCCCCTGGGTGGCCCATCTGTCCCTTTGCTCCTTTCTTGATTAGGGGTACTTCCTGCAACTCCTTGCCTGGCAGAACCCTTACCAGCCTCTAGCAGAAACTGCTCTTTTTTCTCTCCAGAACTATTTCAGAGATGCCTGGAATGTCTTTGACTTTGTCACTGTGTTGTGAAGTATTATTGACATTTTAGTAACAGAGATTGCGGTAAGTATTGTTTCCTGTCCTTCCTGCAGGGCCCCAGAATGGTTTCCTTCTAGGCAGTGTGCCTCAGTGCGCCTCCAGGTCCTGAGTGTTAGCCCCTTCTCTCTTGCCAGAGTTCCCCAGGAGCCCCTGGAAGGAAGGAGGCTCCTCTCCAGAGGTGGAGTTGGGGATTGGGTATTGTCTTGGGAAATGCTTTCTCTCGGATAAGAAAGTGGTTTCCAAAAGATCTTCTAGGCTGGTGGTCTGAGAGTCACCTGGGAGCTTCGTTGTAACAACTAACCAGGAAGACAAGAATCTTTTAAAACTGTGTGTGTCTGACAAATCTATCAACTTGGCACCAAGGTACACGAACTAAAACCAACAAGAATTTAGAATATTTTAGAATATTAGGTTTGTTTTACGTGTGTGTGTGTGTGTGTGTGTGTGTGTGTGTAAATAAAATGGGATACTCATTCATATGAAACATACACAGATTATATGTAAAAACTGACCAAGTGCTAAAATATGAAATTGTCTCGACAAATTTCAAGGAATCTGAATCATAAAGCAGTATTCTTTGAGTACAATGCATTATGTCAGAATTAAGTGGCAAAAAATTTCATCTCAGTCCTAAGGTGACTTCTCCAGATGCAGACACTTAAGCTGGGGTTCTTGTACA
>NW_027400394.1:0-3848 GCF_003265705.2 Callorhinus ursinus
GACTTTAACACCCCCTGACTGAAATGGACAGATCATCTAAGCAAAAGATCAACAAGGAAATAAAGACTTTCAATGACACACTGGACCAAATGGACTTCACAGACATATTCAGAACATTCCATCCCAAAGCAACAGAATACACATTCTTCTCTAGTGCCCATGGAACATTCTCCAGAATTGATCACATCCTAGGTCACAAATCAGGTCTCAACCAGTACCAAAAGATTGGGATTATTCCCTGCATATTTTCAGACCACAATGCTTTGAAACTAGAACTCAATCACAAGAGGAAAGTCGGAAAGAACTCAAATACATGGAGGCTAAAGAATATCCTACTCAAGAATGAATGGGTCAACCAGGAAATTAAGGAAGAATTAAAAAAATTCATGGGAACCAATGAAAATGAAAACACAACTCTTCAAAATCTTTGGGATACAGCAAAGGCAGTCCTAAGAGGAAAGTATAGGGAATACAAGCCTTTCTAAGAAACAAGAAAGGTCTCAAATACACAACCTAACCCTACACCTAAAGGAGCTAGAGAAAAAACAGCAAACAAAGCCTAAACCCAGCAGGAGAAGAGAAATAATAAAGATCAGAGCAGAAAGCAATGAAATAGAAACCAAAGAACAGTAGAACAGATCAACAAAACTAGGAGCTGGTTCTCTGAAAGAATTAACAAGATTGATAAACCCCTGGCCAGACTTATCAAAAATAAAAGAGAAATGACCCAAATCAACAAAATTATGAATGAAAGAGGAGAGATCACAACCAACACCAAAGAAATACAAACAATTATAAGAACATATTATGAGCAACTCTATCCCAGCAAATTAGATAACCTGGAAGAAATGGATGCATTCCTAAGATGTATCAACTACCAAAATTGAATCAGGAAGAAATAGAAAACCTGAACAAACCTATAAGCACTAAGGAAATTGAAGCAGTCATCAAAAATCTCCCAACAAACAAAAGCCCAGGTCCACATGGCTTCCCAGGGGAATTCTACCAAACATTTAAAAAAGAATTAATACCTATTCTCCTGAAACTGTTCCAAAAAATAGAAATGGAAGGAAAACTTCCAAACTCGTTTTATGAGGCCACCATTACCTTGATCCCAAACCAAAGACCCCATCAAAAAGAATTAGAGACCAATACCCTGATGAACATGGATGCAAAAATTCTCACCCAAAATACTAGCCAATAGGATCCAACAGTACATTAAAAGGATTATTCACCACGACCAAGAGGGATTTATCCCTGGGCTGCAAGGTTGGTTCAACATCCGCAAATCTATCAACATGATACAATACATTAACAAAAGAAAGAAAAAGAATCATAGGATCCTCTCAATAAATGCAGAAAAAGCATTTGACAAAGTACAGCATCCTTTCTTGATCAAAACTCTTCAGAGTATAGGGATAGAGGGTACATACCTCAATATCATAAAAGCCATCTATGGAAAACCTACAGCGAATACCTTTCTCAATGGGGAAAAGCTGAGAGCTTTTCCCCTGAGGTCAGGAATGTGGCAGGGATATCCACTATCACCACTGCTATTCACCATAGTATTAGAAGTCCTAGCCACAGCAATCAGACAACAAAAAGAAATCAAAGGCATCCAAATCGGCAAAGAGGAAGTCAAACTCTCACTCTTTGCAGATGATATGATACTGTATGTGGAAAACCCAAAAGACTCCACCCCAAAACTGCTAGAACTCATACAGGAATTCAGTATAGTAGCAGGATATAAAATCAATGCACAGAAATCAGTGGCATTCCTATACACCAACAACAAGACAAAAGAGAGACAAATCAAGGAGTCGATCCCATTTACAATTGCACCCAAAACCGTAAGATACCTAGGAATAAATTTAACCAATGAGGCAAAGGATCTGTACTCAGAAAACTATAAAATACTCATGAAAGAAATCGAAGAAGACACAAAGAAATGGAAAAACGTCCCATGCTCATGGATTGGAAGAACAAACAGTGTGAAGATGTCAATGCTACCTTGAGCAATCTACACATTCAATGCAATCCCTATCCAAATACCATCCACTTTTTTCAAAGAAATGGAACAAATAATCCTAAAAATGTATGGAACCAGAAGAGACCCCGAATAGCCAGAGGAATATTGAAAAAGAAAAGCAAGCTGGTGGCATCACAATTCCGGACTTCCAGCTCTATTACAAAGCTGTCATCATCAAGACAGTATGGTACTGGCACAAAAACAGACACGTAGATCAATGGAACAGAATCGAGAGCCCAGAAATGGACCCTCAACTCTATGGTCAACTAATTTTTGACAAAGCAGGAAAGAATGTCCAATGGCAAAAAGACAGTCTCTTCAATAAATGGTGTTGGGAAAATTGGACAGCCACATGCAGAAGAATGAAACTGGACCGTTTCCTTACACCACACGCAAAAATAGACTCCAAATGGTTGAAAGACCTAAACGTGAGACAGGAGTCCATCCAAATCCTAAAGGAGAACACAGGTAGCAATCTCTTCGACCTCAGCCGCAGGAACTTCTTCCTAGAAACATCACCAAAGGCAAGGGAAGCCAGGGCAAAAATGAACTATTGGGATTTCATCAAGATAAAAAGCTTTTGCACAGCAAAAGAAACAGTCCACAAAACCAAAAGACAACCGACAGAATGGGAGAAAATATTTGCAAATGACATATCAGATAAAGTGCTAGTATCCAAAATCTACAAAGAACTTCTCAAACTCAACACCCAAAGAACAAACGATCCAATCAAGAAATGGGCAGAAGACATGAACAGACATTTCTGCAAGGAAGACATCCAAATGGCCAAGAGACACATGAAAAAGTGCTCGACATCGCTCGGCATCAGGGAAATCCAAATCAAAACCTCAATGAGATACCACCTCACACCAGTCAGCATGGCTAAAATTAACAAGTCAGGAAACAACAGATGTTGGCAGGGATGTGGAGAAAGGGGAACCCTCCTACACTGTTGGTGGGAATGCAAGCTGGTGCAGCCACTCTGGAAAGCAGTATGGAGCTTCCTCAAACAGTTGAAAATAGAGCTACCCTATGATCCAGCAATTGCACTACTGAGTATTTACCTCAAAGATACAAATGTAGGGATCCGAAGGGGTACATGCACCACAATGTTTATAGCAGCAATGTCCACAATAGCCAAAGTGTGGAAAGAACCAAGATGTCCATCGACAGATGAATGGATAAAGAAGATGTGGTATATATACACAATGGAATATTATGCAGCCATCAAAAGGAATGAGATCTTGCCATTTGCAACGACCTGGATGGAACTGGAGGGTGTTATGCTGAGTGAAATAAGTCAGTCATAGAAAGACATGTATCATATGACCTCACTGATATGAGGAATTCTTAATCGCAGGAAACAAACTGAGGGTTGCTGAATTGGTGGGGGGTGGGAAGGAGGGGGTGGCTGGGTGATAGACATTGGGGAGGGTATGTGCTATGGTGAGCACTGTGAATTGTGCAAGACTGTTGAATCACAGATCTGTACCTCTGAAACAAATAATGCAATATATTTTAAGAAAAAAAAAGAAGAAGAAGGTAGCAGGAGGGGATGAATGAAGGGGAGTAAGTTGCAGGGGGATGAGAGATGATGGACTCTGAAAAAAAATTGAGGATTCTAGAGGGGAGGGGGGTGGGGGATGGTTTAGCCTGGTGATGGGTATTAAAGAGGGCACATTCTGCGTGGAGCACTGCATGTTATGCACAAACAATGAATCATGGAACACTACATCAAAAGCTAATGATGTAATTTATGGTGATAAACATAACAATAAAAAAATTAAAAGAAGAAAAAGACAGAGAGGGGAAAGTTGAG
>NW_027400394.1:3948-5596 GCF_003265705.2 Callorhinus ursinus
AGTTATGGAACTCTGGAGTGCTGTTACGGGAGTACAGTGGAGTCACATGAAGAAGGTCCCCTATGGCAGAGGAGGGGTCCTGCTCTGCAAGCTGTACTTGGTAGTGTGAACTCTTGTTTCCGTTCCTAACCAATGAACTGGTCTACTGAGGCTTTTGAATGCATGGCTGAACAGCTCATTAAAAAAAAAAAAAAAATTAAAAAAAAAAGACATTCATAACAAGCCCTCCATCTAGAACTTAGTTTCTTCTGAAAAACATGAAATGTAATAAAACTAAACGAAAATACCTAGCACTGGTTTTCCAATTCCTTGTTCCAGTCTTGTTAATCTATTTCAAGGAGGTTTTATTTATCTCTGAGCGTAACAGGACGAGTTGTTTCTTCTAGAGAAAGCAGCCCAGGTGTATTCTGCCCCACCTCCCCCACAAAACACTGCAGCCGGCATGATGGTGACAGCGAGGTTGCCCTGTCTAGAGGCAACTTCTTTGCCAATCTTTGTATAGTACCTTGTAAAGAATAACTTCAAGCATAGTTGAATGACATAAGTAGAAGGGGAAGATTTCATTGTTATCTGTAGAGGACTACATTTTCAGGTAGCTATTACACATTACAGTTCCCTCTGGATCAATATAGAGATGAGACACAGAGAATTCTAGTACACAGAATGGTGGTAGGGCACTAAAGAACATCTTCTTAGACAAAGTTAATGAAAGATAGGTGCAGACTTTATCCCACTGCCTCCTGTCATAATTCTCTCCGATTGCAGCCACTCTCCACCATCATGTCAACTACAGACATTATCAGTAGAGAAATTGGCCTGCCACTGTGACCTCATCTTCTAAGAGTATTTCTTGTGAGCAATATTTTCCAATCTTGTGGAGATTTATCAGTATCTTATGACATTCAGCATGATATCTGGGCACTGAGAGCTCTCCCCATATGCAGTGTCAATAAATCAGCTTCCAAAAGAAGGTGCCAATTGTGTTCATTCTTGAAAAACAATTAACAACAGAGCATGAAGAAATGGTGCAGATCAAGTAGAAGAAACTATCAGCATTATGCATTTGATTCAATTAATGCACCATTTCCTCCACTCTAGTTCAGTGGCTGAAAACATGAGGATAAACGTTGTGATGTTTACAAGGAGATCATGACTTCTAAATGGTAATAGGTATTAGTTTGGTTTCAAGAGTTGGGCTTCTCTTCTGCTTTATTAGCTTCAAGTCTTTGTAAAAAAATAAAAATAAAAACAAAACAAAAACCTGGAGTCACGAGTTTCTCATATAATATCTGCCACCGGTGATCCATGGAGGTTTAAAGGACATTATGCTAAGTAAAATAAGCCAGGCACAGAAAAACAAATACTGCATGATATTATATGCAGAATCTAAAAAAAGTCAAATACTTGGAAGTAGACAATTGACAGGTAGTTCTGAGGGGCGGGATGTGGGGGAAATAGAGAAATGTTGGTAAAGGGTATGAAGTCTTAATTATGTAAGATGCATAAATCTAGATATTTAATGCAAAGTGTGATGACTATAGGTAATAGCGCTGTATGAATACTAGAAATTTGCCAAGAGAGTAGATTTCACTTGCTCTCATCACACACACAAAATGGTAATAATGTGAGGAAGTGGTATGTTAACCTG
>NW_027400395.1:0-2894 GCF_003265705.2 Callorhinus ursinus
TAGCAACAACTCTCTGAACAAAAAAGCGACCATTTTCTGGAAGGTAGAACGTGCAGAGAGTGAATCTGAGACAATATTCGGGAGGATAGACAGCGGGGGAGGGGGCCTCTGTCGTCTGCTTCTGGCAAGTGATAGAGCCGCGGAGCACAAAATCGGAACTTTGAGAAGTCGGCTCCGCTGAGGGACATCGCTCCAGTGGCTAAGCGGGGGGTGGAACCCAGGCGGGACAGTGTGGTCTCAGGACCCTTGGGGTCACAGAAAGACTGGGGGTGCCTGAGTGTGGCAGAGCTCCCAGGTATCGGAGCGGGGAAGCCGGCTGCAGAGACAGAGCCGAGGCACGGGCTCTCAGCTCGGGGTTGGCATAAACCATGACCTGCGGCCCAGTCATGCCATTGCTCCTCCATCAGGGACCCAACAAGCAGCAGATCCGGGGAGACTCCCCTTCCTCCCCCAGGAGGAGCGGTGCGGGAGCGCACCGCAGGGATCTGCTGGGTTTGGAGACTCCACATGGGGTCGGGTGCCAGAGATAGAAACGCTCGGTCACAGGCCGGGTGAGAACGGAGTGCGGCCGGAGACCGGGGAGACGGGAGTGATTGACTGCTTTTCTCTGGGGACGCACTGAGGAGTGGGGCCCTGAGTTCTAGGCTCCTCGGGGGCAGAGACTGGAAGGCCGCCATTTTCACTCACGTCCTCCAAAGCTGTACAGAAAGCTTGCAGGGAACAAAAGCTCCCAAGAGC
Source organism: Callorhinus ursinus (assembly GCF_003265705.2). Classification (NCBI taxonomy): domain Eukaryota; kingdom Metazoa; phylum Chordata; class Mammalia; order Carnivora; family Otariidae; genus Callorhinus; species Callorhinus ursinus. The sequence continues at coordinate 739 of NW_027400395.1, forward strand.
AAACCCAAGCCGACTACTTAGCCCGGATCGGCAAGGGCGGGGCAATTCCGCCTCCGGCAAAGACACTTGGCAACCATGGCAACAGGCCCCTCTCCTAAAAGATCAGCAAGAACAGCCCACCAAGAACAAGTTTACCGATCAAGGAGAGCGGCAGAACTCCAGCACTAGGGGAATACTGCACATAGAATTCATGGCTTTTTTACCATGATTTTTTAGTCTTTCAAAGTTAATTTTTTTCTTTTTTTTTTTATTTTTCTGTTCCCTTTTCAACCAACATCTTATCAATCCCTGTTTTAAAAAAGATTTTTATTTTTCATTTTTAGAGTCATATTCTATCCCTTCAGAGTAGTTACGCTTATTTTTGACATATATATATAAGTTGTTCTCTCTTTAAAATTTTGAGATACAGTTTCTTCTAACAAATCAAAATATACCCTAAATCTCTAGTGTATGGATTTGTTCTAGTCTCCTGCCTGATCACATTCTCTCCCTTTTTTGTTTTTTTTTTTAAATCCTCCTTTTTTCAAACAACTTATCAATTCCTTTTATAAAATCTTTTCTAATTTTCATCTTTACAGTCATATTCCATCACTTCATCGTATTAACCCTTATGTTTGTACATATATATTATTCTTTCTTCAGAATTTTGGGAGGCACTTTCTTCTAACTGAACAAAATACACCCAAAATCTAGTGTGTGGCACTGATCTATGCACCACCCTGATCATATTTGATCATATTGTTTTTTTTCTGTTTTGTTCTGTTTTTGTTTCTTTTTCTTTTTTTCTTTTCCTTTTTTTTTCTTTCTTTCCCTTTCTTTTCCCATGGTTTCAGGTCTTTTCTGATTTCTTAAGAGTATATTTTCTGGGGACGTTGTTACCGTGTTAGCATTTTGTGCTCTCATTCAACTCTTCTCCTCTGGACAAAATGACAAGACAGAAAAAATCACCTCAAAAAAAGAACAAGAGGCATTACCAACTGCCAGGAACTACTCAATACGGACGTTCGTACAATGTCAGAACCACACTTCAGAATGATGACTTTAAAGATACTAGCTAGGGTGAAAAAAGCACGGAAGTTATTAGAGAAACACTTTCTGGAGAAATAAAAGAAATACAATCTAACGAAGTTGAAATCAAAAAGGCTATTAATGAGGTGCAATAAAAAATGGGGGCGCTAAGGAGGGGGCGGACCAAGATGGTGGAGGAGTAGGAGACCTAGATTTTGTCTGGTCTCAGGAATTCAGCTGAATAGGGATCAAACCATTCTGAACACCTACGAACTCAACAGGAGATCGAAGAGGAGAGTAGCAACAACTCTCTGAACAGAGAAGGGACCACTTACTGGAGATCAGGCCACTGCTCCTCCAGCAGGGACCCAACAAGCGGCAGAGCTGGGGAGACTCCCCTTTCTCCCCCGGGAGGAGCAGCGCGGAAACGCACCACAGGGATCTGCTGGGTTTCGAGACTCCACACAGGGTTCGGTGCCAGAGAGAGAAATGCTCGGTCACAGGTGTGGTGAGCACGGAGTGTGGCCGGAGACCAGGGAGACAAAAATAACTGCTTTTCTCTGGGGGCGCACTGAGGAGTAGGGCCCCAAGTTCTTAGCTCCTCCTGGTGGAGATTGGGAGGCCACCATTTACGCTCTGGTCCTCCAAAGCTGTACCGAGAGCTTGCAGGGAACAAAAGCTCCTGAGAGCAAACCTGAGCAGCTTGCTTAGCGCGGACCAACAAGGGCGGGGCAATTCCGCCTCCAGCAAAGACATTCGGATACCACAGCAACAGGCCCCTCCCCCAGAAGATCAGCACGAATAGCCAGCAAGCCAAGACCAAGTTTACCGATCAAGGAGAACGGGAGAACTCCTGCACTAGGGGAATACTGCACATAGAATTCATGGCTTCTTTTTACCATGATTCATTATTTCATCAAAGTTAATTTTTTTAACTGTTTTTTTTAATTTTTCTTTTTCCCTTTTTCAAACAACATCTTATCAATCCCTTTTTAAAAAAAAACATTTTTAATTTTTAATTTTTAGAGTCATATTTTATCCCTTCATAGTAGTTACCCTTATTTTTGGCATATATATATAAGTTGTTCCCTCTTTAAAATATTGAGATACAGTTTCTTCTAATAGATCAAAATATACCCTAAATCACT
>NW_027400395.1:2994-5594 GCF_003265705.2 Callorhinus ursinus
AATATACCCTAAATCACTAGTGTATGGCTTTGTTCTAGTCTCCTGCCGGATCACATTCTCTCCCTTTTTCTTTCTTTTTTTCTTTAAATCTTCTTTCTTTTTTCAAACACCTTATCTTATCACTTCCTTCTATAAAATCTTTTATAATTTTCATCTTTACATTCATCTTCCATCCCTTCATTGTATCAACCCTTATTTTGTACATATATGTCTTTCTTCCTTTAAAATTTCAGGAGGCACTTTTTTCTACCAGACCAAAATACGCCCAAAATCTAGTGTGTGGCACTGATCTATGCACTAGCCTGATCATATTTGATCATATTCTGCTTTTTTTGTATTGTTCTGTTTTTGTTTTTCTCTTTTTTTTTCTTTCTTTTTTCTTTCTTTCCCTTTCTTTTCCCCTGGTTTCAGGTCTTTTCTGATTTGTAAAGAGTATATTTGCAGGGGACGTTGTTAACCTGTTAGCATTTTGTTCTCTCATTCATCTATTCTCCTCTGGACAAAATGACAGGACGAAAAAAATCACCTCAGCAAAAAGAACAAGAGGTAGTACCGTCAGCCAGGGACCTACTCAATACGGACATTAGTACGATGTCAGACCTAGAGTTCAGAATCATGACTTTAAAGATACTAGCTGGGCTTGAAAAAAGCGTGGAAGTTATTAGAGAAACCCTTTCTGGAGAAATAAAAGAACTAAAGTCTAACCAAGTCAAAATCAAAAAGGCTATTAATGAGGTGCAATCAAAAATGGGGGCACTAACTGGTGGATGAATGAGGCAGAAGAGAGAATCAGCGATATAGAAGACCAAATGATGGAAAATAAAGAGGCTGAGAAAAAGAGAGATAAACAACTACAGGAACACGAGGGCAGAATTCGAGAGATAAGTGATACGATAAGATGAAACAAAATCAGAATAACTGGGATCCAGAAGAAGAAGGAAGAGAGAGAGGGGCAGAAGGTATATTGGAGCAAATAATAGCAGAGAACTTCCCTAATGTGAGGAAGGAAACAGGCATCAAAATCCAGGAGGCACAGAGAACCCCTCTCAAAATCAATAATAATAGGTCAACAACCCGACATCTAATAGTAAAACTTACGAGTCTCAGAAACAAAGAGAAAATCCTGAAAGCAGCTCAGGAGAAGAGATATGTAACCTACAATGCTAGAAATATTAGATTGGCACAGACCTATCCACAGACACCTGGCAGGCCAGAAAGGACTGGTATGATATTTTCAGAGCACTAAAGAAGAAAAATATGCAGCCAAGAATACTATATCCAGCTAGGCTGTCATTGAAAATAGAAGAGAGATAAAAAGCTTCCAGGACAAACAAAAACTAAAGGAATTTGCAAACACGAAACCAACACTCCAAGAAATATTGAAAGGGGTCTTCTAAGCAAAGAGAGGGCTTAAAAGCAGCATAGACTAGAAAGGAACAGAGACAATATACAGTAACAGTAACCTTACAGGCAATACAATGGCACTAAATTCATACCTTTCAATAGTTACCCTGAATGTAAATGGGCTAAATGCCCCAATTAAAAGACACAGACTATCACATTGGATTAAAAAACAAGACCCATCAATATGCTGTCTGCAAGACACTCATTTTAGACCCAAAGAAACCCCCAGATTGAAAGTGAGGGGGTTGAAAACCATTTACCATGTTAATGGACACCAAAAGAAAGCTGGGGTGGCAATCCTTATATCAGACAAATTAGATTTTAAACCAAAGACTGGAATAAGACATGAGGAAGGACACTATATCCTACTTAAAGGGTCTAACCAACAAGAAGATCTAACAATTGTAAATATCTATGCCCCTAACATGGGAGCAGCCAATTATATAAGGCAATCAATAACAAAAGTGAAGAAACACATTGACAACAGTATAATAGTGGGGGACTTTAACACCCCCTTGACTGAAATGGACAGATGATCTAAGCAAAAGATCAACAAGGAAATAAAGACTTTAAATGACACACTGCACCAAATAGACTTCACAGAGGTATTCAGAACATTCCATCCCAAAGCAACGGAATACACATTCTTCTCTAGTGCCCATGGAACATTCTCCAGAACAGATCACATCCTAGGTCACAAATCAGGTCTCAACCTGTACCAAAAGATTGGGATCATTCCCTGCTTATGTTCGGACCACATTGCCTTGAAACTAGAACTCAATCACAAGAGGAAAGTCAGAAAGAACTCAAATACATGGAGGCTAGAGAGCATCCTCCTAAAGAATGAATGGATCAACCAGGAAATTAAAGAAGATTTAAAAAACCTCATAGAAAGCAAAGAAAATGAAAACACAACTGTTCAAAATCTTTGGGATACAGCAAAGGCAGTCCTGAGAGAAAAGTATATACCAATACAAGCCTTTCTCAAGAAACAAAAAAGGTCTCAAGTACACAACCTAACCCTACACCTAAAGGAGCTGGAGAAAGAACAGCAAATAAAGCCTAAACCCAGCAGGAGAAGAGAAATAATAAAGATCAGAGCAGAAATCAATGAAATAGAAACCAAAAGAACAGTAGAACAGATCAACGAAACTAGGAGGTGGTTCTTTGAAAGAATTAACAAGATTGATAAACCC
>NW_027400396.1:0-5589 GCF_003265705.2 Callorhinus ursinus
AAAGAAATACAAACAATTATAAGAACATATTATGAGCACCTCTATTCCAGCAAATTAGATAACCTGGAAGAAATGGGTGCATTCCTAGAGATGTATCAACCACAAAAACTGAACCAGGAAGAAATAGAAAACCTGAACAGACCTATAGCCACTAAGGAAATTGAAACAGTCATCAAAAATCTCGCAAGAAACCAAAGCCCAGGGCCATATGGCTTCCCAGGGGAATTCTATCAGACATTTAAAGAAGAATTAATACCTATTCTCCTGAAACTGTTCCAAAAATTAGAAATGGAAGGAAAACTTCCAAATTCATTTTATGAGTACATCATTACCTTGATCCCAAAACCAGACAAAGATCCCATCAAAAAGGAGAATTACAGACCAATATCCTTGATGAACATGGATGCAAAAAATCTCACCAAAATACTAGCCAATAGGATCCAAGAGCACATTAAAAGGATTATTCACCATGACCACGTGGGTTTATCCCTGGGCTGCAAGGCTGGTTCAACATCCGCAAATCAATCAACGTGATACAATACATTAACAAAAGAAAGAACAAGAATCATATGATCCTCTCAATAGATGCAGAAAAAGCATTTGACAAAGTACAGCATCCTTTCTTGATCAAAACTCTTCAGCGTATAGGGATAGAGGGTACATACCTCAATATCATAAAAGCCACCTATGAAAAACCTACAGCGAATATCATTCTCAATGGGGAAAAGCTGAGAGCTTTTCTCCTAAGGTCAGGAACGCGGCAGGGATGTCCACTCTCACCACTGCTATTCAACATGGTATTAGAAGTCCTAGCCAGAGCAATCAGACAACAAAAAGAAATCAAGGCATCCAAATCGGCAAAGAGGAAGTCAAACTCTCACTCTTTGCAGATGATATGATACTTTATGTGGAAAACCCAAAAGACTCCACCCCAAAACTGCAAGAACTCATACAGGAATTCAGTAAAGTAGCAGGCTATAAAATCAATGCACAGAAATCAGTGGCATTCCTATACACCAACAACAAGACAGAAGAGAGACAAATCAAGGAGTCGATCCCATTCACAACTGCACCCAAACCCATAAGATACCTAGGAAAAAATTTAACCAAAGAGGCAAATGATCTGTACTCAGAAAACTATAAAATACTCAGGAAAGAAATTGAAGAAGACACAAAGAAGTGGAAAAACGTTCCATGCTCATGGATTGGGAGAACCAAATTGTGAAGATGTCAATGCTAGCTAGAGCCATCTACACATTCAATGCAATCCCCATCAAAATACCATCCACTTTTTTCCAAGAAATGGAACAAATAATCCTAAAATTTGTATGGAACCAGAAGAGACCCCGAATAGCCAGAGGAATCTTGAAAAAGAAAAGCAAAGCTGGCGGCATCACCATTCCGGACTTCCAGCTCTATTACAAAGCTGTCATCATCAAGACAGTATGGTACTGACACAAAAACAGACACAGAGACCAATGGAACAGAATCGAGAGCCCAGAAATGGACCCTCAACTCTATGGTCAACTTATCTTTGACAAAGCAGGAAAGAATGTCCAGTGGAAAAAAGACAGTCTCTTCAACAAATGGTGTTGGGAATATTGGACAGCCACATGCAGAAGAATGAAACTGGACCATGTCCTTACACCACACACAAAAATAGACCCCAAATGTTAGAAAGACCTAAACGTGAGACAGGAGTCCATCCAAATCCTAAAGGAGAACACAGGTAGCAACCTCTTCGACCTCAGCCGCAGCAACTTTTTCCAAGACACATCGCCAAAGGCACAGGAAGCCAGGGCAAAAATGAACTTTTGGGATTTCATCAAGATAAAAAGCTTTTGCACAGCAAAAGAGACAGTCCACAAAACCAAAAGACAACCGACAGAATGGGAGAAAATATTTGCAAATGACATATCAGATAAAGGGCTAGTATCCAAAATCTATAAAGAACTTATCAAACTCAACACCCAAAGAACAAATAATCCAATCAAGAAATGGGCAGAAGACATGAACAGACATTTTTCCAAAGAAGACATCCAAATGGCCAACAGGCACATGAAAAAGTGCTCAACATCGCTCGGCATCAGGGAAATCCAAATCAAAACCTCAATGAGATACCACCGCACACCCGTCAGAATGGCTAAAATTAACAAGTCAGGGAACGACAGATGTTGGCGGAGATGTGGAGAAAGGGGAACCCTCCTACACTATTGGTGGGAATGCAAACTGGGGCAACCCCTCTGGAAAACATTATGGAGATTCCTCAAACAGTTGAAATTAGAGCTACCGTTAGATCCAGCAATTGCACTACTGGGTATTTACACCAAAGATACAAATGTAGGGACCCGAAGGGGTATGTGCACCCCAATGTTCATAGCAGCAATGTCCACAATAGCCAAACTGTGGAAAGAGCCAAGATGTCCATCGACAGATGAATGGATAAAGAAGAAGTGGTATATATACACAATGGAATATTATGCAGCCATCAAAAGGAATGAGATCTTGCCATTTGCAACGACGTGGATGGAACTGGAGGCTGTTATGCTGAGTGAAATAAGTCAATCAGAGAAGACATGTATCATATGACCTCACTGATATGAGGAATTCTTAATCTCAGGAACAAACTGAGGGTTGCTGGAGTGGTGGGGGGTGGGAGGGATGGGGTGGCTGGGTGATGGACATTGGGGAAGATATGTGCTACGGTGAGCGCTGTGAGTTGTGTAAGACTGTTGAATCACAGATCTGTACTTCTGAAACAAATAACGCAACATATTTTAAGAAAAAAGAAAAAGAAGGAGATAGCAGGAGAAAAAGAATGAAGGGGAGTAAGTCAGAGGGGGAGACAAACCAGGAGAGATGATGGACTCTGAAAAACAAACTGAGGGTTCTAGAGGGGAGGGGCTGGGGAATGGGTTAGCCTGATGATAGGTATTGAGGAGGGCACATTCTGCATGGAGCACTGGGTGTTATGAACAAACAATGAATCATGGAACAGTACACCAAAAGAAATCATGTAATATATGGTGATTAACATAACAATAAAAAATTTAAAAAAAGTAAATGATCTAGGAGACAGGCTAATGTCAAGGAAGGAGAGAAAGACAACAATTCGCCCATGAAGAAATGTTGAGAATTTAATGATCTGTAATGAACCACTGTCAGTAGTATTGGGGTGCCTGAGGGAGAGGAGAGAGAGAAAGAGAGGTCCAGAAGGTATATTTGAGGAAGTCATAGCTGAGAACTTCCCTAATCTGTGGAAGGAAACAAGCATTCATGTCCAAGAGGCAGAGAGGACTCCTTCCCCCCTCAAAAATTCAATAAAAATAGATCAAAACCCCATCTATAATAGTGAAGTTTGAAAATTTTAGAAAAATAAATGAGACTATTCTGAGAATAGCTTGAGGTAAGATGTTCCTTACATACAGAGGGAGGAAAATCAAACTAATATCAGGCCTATCCACAGAGACCTGGCAGGCCAGAAAAGGCTGGCAAGACATAATCAGGGTACTAATAAAAACATCATGGAGCCAAGAATACTTTACCCAGCAAGGCTGTCATTCAGAATGGATGGCGAGATAAAGACCTTCCAGGACAGGCAGAAACTGAACAAGTATGTGACCACCAAGCCGGCCCTGCAAGAAATATTTAGGGGAATAGTGAAAGCAAAGAGAGACCACAAGAGTAACATAGAACAGAAAGAAACAGACAATCTACAGAAACCGGGAGTTTCCAAGCAATACAATGCAACTAAATTAATATCTTTCAATAGTTACCCTGGATGTAAATGGGATGAATGCTGCCATGAAAAGACACAGGGTTGCACATGGGATAAAAAAGGAAGACTCATCCATATGCTGTCTGCAACAGACCCTTTTTAGACCTAAAGACACCCCCAGATGGAAAGTGAGGTGGTGGAAAATGATTTCCCATGCTCTTAGACATCAAATGAAACCTGGGCTGGCAATCCTTATATCAGACTAATTGGATTTTAACCCAAAGACTCTACTAAGCGATGTAGAGGGATATGATATCATACTTAAAGGGTCTATCCAACAAGAAGATCTTACAATTGTAAACATCTCTGCCCCCAACATGGGAGCTGCCAATTATATAAACCAATTAATAACCACAGTAAAGAAACATAGATAATAACGCATTAATAGTAGGAAACCTCAATACTCCTCTCAGAGCAATGGACAGATCATCTAAGCAGATGATCAAAAAAGAAAGAAGAGCTTCGATTGTCAAACTGGACCAGATGGACTTCACAGATATATTCAGAACATTCCATCCTAAAAAAGAATATGCCTTCCTCTCGACTGTACATGGAACTTTTTCCAGAATAGATCACATACTGGGTCACAAATCAGGTCTCAACCAGTACCAAAGCTTTGGGATTATTACCTACATATTTTCAGACCAGAATGCTTTGAAACTGGAACTTGATCACAAGAACAAATTTGGATGAAACTTAAACACTTGGAGGTAAAAGGGTATCCGGCTAAAGAATGAATAGGTCAAACAGGAATTAAAAATAACTTAAAAAGGGGTGTCTGGGTGGCTCAGTCATTAAGCGTCTGCCTTCGGCTCAGGTCACGATCACAGGGTCCTGGGATTGAGCCCCATATCAAGCTCCCTGCTTGGTGGGAAGCCTGAGTCTCCCTCTCCCACTCCCCCTGCTTCTGTTCCCTCTCTTGCTGTATCTCTCTCTGTCAGATAAAAAATATATATATATTTCATATAACTTTAAAAAATCATTGAAACTAATGAGAATGAAAACGAATCACTTCAAAACACCCGGGATACAGCAAAGATGGTCCTAAGAGGGAAGTACATTGTAATAAAAGCGTCTCTCAAAAAATTAGAAAAATCCCAAACGAAAGTTAACTTTACACCTAATGGAGATGGAGAAAGAACAGCAAATAAAGCCTAAGTCCAGCAGAAGAGAAATAATAAAGCTGAGAGCAGAAATCATTGAAATAGAAACCAGAAGTACAATAGAACACAACAATGAAACTAGGAGCTGGTTCTTTGAAAAAATGAGTAAGATCAATACACTTCTGGCCAGACTTCTCCAAACGAAAAGAGAACGGACCCAAATTAATAAAATCATTAATGAAGAGGAGAGATCATGACCAATACCAAGGAAATGCAAGCAATTTCAAGAAAATATTATGAGCAACTATATACCAACAGATTAGGCAATCTGGAAGAAATGGATGCATTCCTGGACACTTATACACTACCAAGACTGAAACAGGAAGAGGTACAAAATCTGAACAGACTCATAACCAGCAAAGAAATTAAAGCAGTAATCAATAACCTTCCAAAAAACAAGAGTCCAGGCCAGATGGCTTCCCAGGGGAATTCTATCAAACATTTAAAGAACTAATACCTATTCTGAAACTGATTAAAAAAAAAACAGAAATGGAAGGGAAACTTCAAAACTCATTCTATGAGGCCAGCATTGCCTTGATCCCAAAACCAGACAAATACGCCAATAAAAAGGAGAATGACAGACCAATAGCCCTGATGAACATGGAAGCCAAAATTCTCACCAAGATATTGGCCAATAGGATGCAACAG
>NW_027400397.1:0-5588 GCF_003265705.2 Callorhinus ursinus
GCTGAATGGGAGAAGATATTTGCAAGTGATATATCTGATAAGGGGTTAGTGTCCAAAATATATAAAGAATTTATACAACTCAACACCAAAAAACAAACAACCCAATTAAAAATGGGCAGATAACCTGAACAAAAAATACTGTATTATCCCAATTATATGAAGTAACTAGAGCAGTCAAATTCATAGAGACAGAAAGTAGAATAGCAATTACCAGGGGCTGTGGGCAGAGGGAATGGGGACTTGTTTTTTAATGGGGACAGAGTTTCAGTTTTGCAAGACAAAACTGTACTGTGGCTGGATGTTGCTGATGATTGCACAACAGTGTGAATGTACTGACTACCACAGAAGTGTACACTTAAAAATGGATGAGATGGCTAATTTTATTATGAGTAATTTATGAAAATTTAAAATTGAAGGAAGAATAAGTCAAACACAGACCCTTTTTCCTTTGTAAATCTAGAATAGATAGAAAATTTTGATTGTTATAATACAGAAATCTAGAGTGGTTGTTTAAAAATCTGAAACTCCAGATAACTTGTATTTGGGAATTTTAAAATTCACAAACAAAATTAGAAACATGAGACATGGAAAATAATCTTTTGTTAAATCTATTTAACGAGTATATTTTTTAATTTTTTATTTAAATTCCAGTTAGTTATTCTAAATGTAAACAAGTTTCTTCTGTGCTAGTCTCCACACATTTTTTTTGTGTGACAACTGAATAAGATTGTAAGAATAATAATCAAAATAACTACATGGACAACTTGCTATCTGAAATCAAATTTTTCTTGCCACTCAAAATTCAAAAACTAAGTAGATCTGGATAGTAAGGGGTTATTTGTTTGTTGTCAAGATTTTATTTTTAAGTAATGTCTGCGCCCAATGTGGGGCTCGACCTCACAACCCCAAGATCAAGAGTCGCATGCTCTTCCGACTAAGCAAGCTAGGCACACCTATTTGTTTGGTTTTTTAATCATCCTCCTTAAGAGATACATGCTAAAGTTGCCTGATTATTTATGGATAAATTATATTTTATCTGGGAATTGCTTAAAAATAATCCTCTTGTGGTGACTAGAAATAGAGTGGCCTGGTTACTGATGAAATAAGACGGGCCATGGGCTAATAATTTTTGAAGCTCAGTAATGAGTACATGGATGAGAGTTGATTAGAATCTTCTCTCTCAAGATGCCTGGGTGGCTCAGTCAGTTGGACATCTGCTTTCAGCTCAGTTCATGATCCCAGGACCCTGGGATCAAGACCCACATCAGGCTCCTTGCTCGGCGGGGAGCCTGCTTCTCCCTCTGCCTGCTGCTCCCCCCTGCTTGTGTTCTCTCTCAGTCTAACAGATAAATAAAATCTTTAAAAAAAAATCTCTCTCCTTCTGTATATGTTTGGGTTTTCCATAATTAAAAAGATTTTTAATGGTCCCAGTGGGAGGGGACACATTCTTCTGACATCAAAGACACCCCCAAGAGACACAATTGACTGAAAATTTTCCATTTTGATTACAATCCCCAGATTCCTAGGAGTTATACTGCCCTAACATTACAACAACAGAAAATTTTATTTAAGAGGAAACTATGAGAATTCAGCATGGAGTTCAACAAACTTTGCCCGTCACCCTCAGTCCATAAATCTGAGGAAAGAAAGAAACCCTCTCATGCTTCCCAGAACCATCACCCTACCCTGGTCCAGGGATCCACGCCTGATGCCAACTCCCTGATGTGGAGGGCACAGCTGTTGCCTCCACCCTTCACCTACCTGGGAAGACTGGATTAACAAAACACATTCTGTAGATGACTCCATCTGAGGTCAAGTAGGAAGAACAGCACAGCACATTCTTGGGAAATGAAATAAGAGGGAGGAGAAGCAGTTTCCCTAGTTGCACATCCCTGGGTAAGGAGACTGGGAAAGTATACATTCGAAATGATTCAATAACGTTGAAGTGCCCAACTGGCTAACCAAGCAGGACGCCTCAGGTTTGACTGCAGCCTCTTCTCTATTAGCATGTACTTCATCTTGTGCTTGTTCCAACATTTCCACAGTCCTCCCCATCCTCACGGGAATTGTCCTTCTCCTAGTTCCTGCCCCACCCCCGGGTGGCCTGGGGTTTCCCCTAACATCTCACCCAGCACCCAGTCTCCCCCTGTTCACCCTACTGGCACTTGTGCAACAGAGGGACCACACTCCTCACGGACTCACACACCCAACAAGCATTCACACCCACTCAGTTGTCTCTGCCATGTGCATGAATGATGGCAACCCTCTCATTCCACCTGTTTCTAAAGAGATGAAATGATGGGGCACCTGGGTGGCTCAGTTGGTTAAGAGACTGCTTTCGGCTCAGGTCGTGATCCCGGAGTCCTGCGATCGAGTCCCATATCGGGCTCCCAGCTCAGCGGGGAGCCTGCTTCTTCCTCTGACCCTCTCCCCTCTCATGCTGTCTCTCTCTCTCTCAAATAAATAAATAAATAAATAAATAAATAAATAAATAAAATCTTTAAAATAAAATAAAGAGATGAAATGAGACCATTCACAAAATGTTATCATGGTTCCAGCACCTTGTAAGTGTTAATAAATATTAGTTACTCTTGTATTACCTAAAACTCTTCAATGGCTTCCATTGTACTTGATATAAAATATATAAGCTTTAATATGTCCTAAAAAGCACCCCCCAAAACATATTGATTACTATTTGTATCATTTTCCAAGCACCTCCAATAAGCCAGCCCCTGGTCTGTGCATGTTACATTTGCATACTTTTTTTTAAAGATTTTATTTATTTATTTGACAGAGACAGAGACAGCAGGAACACAAGCAGCGGGAGTGGGAGAGGGAGAAGCAGGCTCCCCGCCGAGCAGGGAGCCCGATGCGGGACTCAATCCCAGGACCCCGGGATCATGACCTGAGCCGAAGGCAGGCGCAGGCTATTTCTCCCGTTGTGTATGGGCTTATTGCTGGAACTAGAGAAGAAAAGGATACGTTTGTTTTTAAATCTAGCCTGGTCAGAGTGACTTCTTAGCTGTAACAGCTTTCCAACTGATTTTATGTAACCGATTATATCATCTGAAAAATGTGATCAATTTACTTAAGACATAAACCTATCATTGTTTTTTCTTTTTTCTTTTTTCTTTTCTACTGATTTTTTTGTTTTCTTTTTTTTCTTTAAATTCAAATATCATTGCTTTTTCTCTGGTTGTATTGGTTTGAAATTTCAGAGCAGTGCTGCATAGTGGCAGTGGCAGGCATACTTGTCTTCTCTGTGATCTTTGTGGGGATTCCTCAAATATTTTCATATCAGGTTGATGTTAGTTGATGATCAAGGGAGCCATTTTATCATAGTTAAGAAATATCCTGTTTACAGTGTCCTCAGAACTGTTCTCATGCAGTATCTCTAGCATTTAAAAAGACCCTCTTATATTTGGATGATGTTTTTCTACTCATTTGCTCTACTACAATAGATAAATTACCAATATGAAATCCTGGTTGCTTTCAAGGGTTGAATGCTACCTGGTCATGGCATTTGGGTTTGCTTGATCAATTGCTGGATGTATTTTATTGCTATTGTCTTTGAGCTTTTTCCTAATATACTAAAGAGATTAATCTGTGATTTTTGTTATGTTGCTCCTATCATTGAGGGCTGTTGGTTTTTGTATCATGATTGAAATGATTTCTGAAAACTCACTGGGACATTTATTTTCACATGCTTCCAAATAATTTTTATTTATTGCAAATACCTTTTGTGAGATTTTGAAGTCAGTGATTTGGCATCATGCCTTTCTGGGAGATAAAGTTGGTTGATGGCTCAATTTCTTCTTTGATGATTTGCCCATTATACATTTTATTTTATTTTCTTTTGAGAGAGAGAGAGAGAGAGAGCAGTGGGGGAGGGGAGTTGGAGTGGCTGAAGGAGAGTGAGAATCTTAAGCAGGCTCCGTGCTGAGCCCCAACACGGGGCTCGATCTCACGATCCTGAGATCATGACCCAAGCTGAAATCAAGAGTTGGGTGCTTACTTGACTGAGCCACCCAGGCACCCTAGTCCAGTATGTATTTTGAATGGTCAAGTGACTAGCAAATATCATGATGTTATCATAGCTTATGGAAATTATATATAGACCCAAACCCTTTTAATTTTGTATTATTAAAATGATAATAAAAATTACACTTTTATTATAAAGAAAATGTTCTTTTATTATATTTAGAAGTAAAATATGAATGAAATCAAAGATATATGAGAAGGCTAATGCTGGGTGATCAGGTGTCAATACAATTGAACCATGAGGTCAGTTTTGAGGACAAAATTGTTTTTGCATGTAGGTTTTCCAGCTGGTGGTGGCAACACAGGGGAATTTGACAACATTTGGAAACCCCAAATTGACAAGCAAGAGAGAAGAGACCATTAATCAAATAATTGTTTCCTCGATATCAGGTTCAAGGTAAAGGTGATTATGTTTTTGAGATGCCTGTTGGTCATTGATTTAGTCTTGCTTCTTGTGTTCTTGGCAGACACTCCTTTACATGGAACCAAGAAACCACTCAGGGCTTCCAGTGTTTCTCCTTCTGGGACTTTCTGAGAAGCCAGAGATTCTGTCTGTTCTCTTTGGGCTGTTCCTGTCTTTGTACCTGGTCACTGTCTTTGGGAACCTGCTCATCATCCTGGCCATCAGCTCAGACTCTCACCTCCACACCCCCATGTACTTCTTCCTCTCCAACCTGTCCTTCTCTGACATCTGTTTCACCTCCACCACCATCCCAAAGATGCTGCTGAACATCCAGACTCAGAGCAAAGTCATTACCTATGCAGGCTGCATCACGCAGATGTATTTTTTCACAGTGTTTGGACTTTTGGACAATTTACTCCTGACTGCAATGGCCTATGACCGCTTTGTGGCTGTCTGTCATCCCCTGCACTACACGGTCATCATGAACCCCCAGCTCTGTGCCCAGTTACTCATCCTGACCTGGCTCATCAGTGTTCTGGGGGCCCTTCCTGAGAGTTTATCTATGTTGCGGCTCTCCTTCTGTGCAGTCATTGAAGTCCCACACTATTTCTGTGAACTCCCTGAGGTCCTGCACCTTGCCTGCTCTGACACCTTCATCAATAATGTTGTATTATATATTGTGACAGGTGTTATGGGCTTTTTTCCTCTCGCTGGGATCCTTTTCTCTTATTCCTGAATTGTCTCTTCTGTACTGAAGATCTCAACAGTGGGAGGAAAGTATAAAGCATTCTCCACCTGCGGGTCTCACCTCTCTGTGGTCTCTTTGTTTTATGGAACCTGCCTGGGGGTCTACCTCAGTTCCACCTGGACACATGCCTCTCAGAGAGGGGTGTTCGCCTCAGTCCTGTACACTGTGGTCACTCCCATGATGAACCCTTTCATCTACAGCCTGAGGAACAGGGACATGAAGAGGACCCTGAGAAAGCTTCTCTGTAGCATATTGTCCTCCCAATGACAACAGTGACCCTAGACAAGTGTGATCAAGGACAACAGAATAGAGTGCTTAATAGTGCGGACCCTGAAATTTCCCTGACTGAGTTCAAATGGTGGTGCTACCTTCAATAGATAATAATCTTGAGAAAAA
>NW_027400398.1:0-5585 GCF_003265705.2 Callorhinus ursinus
CGCCTTCACTCACTTAGTTCTTCAAGAAAGGAGGAGAAATGACATCTCAGCACAGAGGGAGCCCTGCTCACTGGCTCCTTCATTCCCAGACATGGGCTGAGCTCTGCTCTCTGGAAGGCCCTGTGTGTGAGCAGTGAGGACATTAGGAGAAGCAGGACACGTCCCACCCTTAGGGGACTGTCTAGCAGCTGCACTCATGGCAGGAAAGTGGGGAGAGTTGCCCTGAGACCTGAAGAAGAAGTGGAAGAAATGTGAGGGAGTGCGGCTGCCGGGGCAAGCACTGCAGTGGAAGTGCCCCTGGTCTGGGTGGCTCAGGGTGTCGGGTCACCGTGCTTCCTTCTGTGCAGCTGATCACCGTGAACCTGGGGGGTGACTGTGGCCCTACTTGGAGACAGGGTACCTTAGAGGTGGGAGCAAAGTCTGAAATGGATAATTGCTCTGAGAAGTTCCTTCTGGATCATGGACAAACCAGGGAGAAATCTCCTCCTGGGGCAGGAAAAGAAGATATCGTGCACTCTCATCCCAAGGCCGTTGAACACAGTGCACAGACTAGGTGTTTTATATCCGTCATCTCCAAGTATTTCTGAAGAAATACAGTGATGTTTCTTTGAATTGGAGCCCAGAAGACTCTAGACTGGCACTCTTGTCCTAACCATGCAAAGCCAGAACCCACTGCTTAAAAAGTCATTTTAGTTTGATTATCTGGAGTGTAATTTGGACAGCTATAAGTAAGCAAGGTCTAGGTTTTGGTGGGGGGAGAAATGAGTGAAAGGAGTGGTTTGGTGGAAGAGCAGCTGGGAGGGAGGGAAGGAGCTGGTCTTTGACTCACATTCTAAGAGCTTTGTATTGTGTCCAGCTGGGACAATTCCCTCACACCTGAATGCCATACATATTCTCATATATCTCACATACATCCTCTGATTTAGAAAATGGATTGAGTTTTACTTATGAAGCACCCTCTTTGGCTGATTAGCTATTCCATGTCCTATTGAGCTGCACATTCTCTAACATGACCTCGGTAACAAAAAAATAAAATAAAATAAAATAACCCAGAGGAGAGAGTGGAAGGCCCTGGGATCAAAACAACACTTGAAATCACTGCCATTCATCAAAGTTCCAATATGTCCCAGGCATGTGCTTTCCATATATAACATGCATTCCTGCAGTCCTGCAAGACAGGACTTATGTTGCTAAGGAAGGAAGGTGACAATGAGAATCAAACAGGTTTTGGGTACTGTCTGTGGGCTTTTTTAACCTAGAGTTCTTCTGCCTGAAACCCAGAGTTCTTTGAAAACTGACTCCCCAGGCGCTGGCATTTTTTCCAGACCTGGCACTTTCCCAAATTACAGCAGCCTTTCCCTGGTATTCCCCTGTGTGCTCCTCTGTCTCACTCTTGAACCTGGCCTGCTAACGAACTCATCACTGGTCTCCGTGGAACAGCTAGGAATCACCTTCTCTCCCCCAACATAGAACCTTACTCTCTGTAGTAATCCTCTGGTCACTAAATGAAGAAGTGAATCCTCCCTGCTGGGATCACAGAATCGTTTGAAAATTAGATGTCATCCTGTACTTGAAAGTATCTGTCACACAGGAGGTGCTTGAAAATTTCAAAGAATTCCAAGGCAAACTGACCTCAAAAACTCCTCCCCTGGGATGCCTGGGTGGCTCAGTCAGTTAAGCATCTGCCTTTGGCTCAGGTCATGATCCCAGGGTCCTGGGCTCGAGTCCCACATCAGGCTCCCTGCTCAATGGGGAGCCTGCTTCTCCCTCTGCCCGCTGCTCCCCCTGCTTGTGCAATCTCTTTGTCTCTCTCTCTCTCACTGACAAATAAAAAACATCTTAAAAAAAGAAACTCCTCCCAGCAATAAAGTCAGTCATAACAAATTATAATAGTTGCATTTGGTTAAGCCCCTACTGTGTAACAATACATGGGAGAAACTTTAATGTTCATCCATAGTGTGTCTTGCTTTCCTTCCAGAATACAGGGGACACCACCTTGCCAGTCCCCTTGTAGTTAGGGAGGGTTGTGTGATGACCCTTTGCCATGGATATGTGAGCAGAAGCATTGTTTCTCATGTCCAGGCGTTTGCGAGCCAGTATGTCCACTCCATGCTGTCTCCCTTGATTCACCAGCAAACATGGTGACCCCGTGTTGAGATAGGGGAGCCACAAGATGAAAGCAACCTGGACCCAGGGTCTAGGAAAAGCAGAGGGCCCCTGCCAAACTGCATCAGAATTTGTGTGCACGGGCGCCTGGGTGGCTCGGTTGGTTGAGCGACTACCTTCGGCTCGGGTCGTGATCCTGGAGTCCCGGGATCGAGTCCCGTGTCGGGCTCCCTGCTCTGCGGGGAGTCTGCTTCTCCCTCTGACCCTCTTCCCTCTCGTGCTCTCTATCTCTCATTCTCTCTCTCAAATAAATAAATAAAATCTTTAAAAAAAAATTTGTGTGCACAAAGATGCACTTCTGTTGTGTTAGCCCTTCAAATGTCACAGTTTGTTGCATCAGCTAGCAGTTACTTTCATGCAGCCGCTTTTTTGTTAGGCTTATCTAGCAATTTTACTTAAGAAGGTAGTAGTGCATATCTTCTTATTGCAAAAAGCTTCTAAAAATACAGATGAGTCACAATATCCCCTTTTCAAAGTTCCTCCACAATTCAGCCTCCTCCTCAGAAGTCACCATGACTAACAATCCAGTGTGTATTTTTATTTTTTTAATTTAAAATATTTTCTTTTCTTTGAGAGAAAGAGTGTGTGATGGAGGGAAGGGCAAATAGAGAGAGAGAGAGAGAGAGAGAGAGAGAGAGAGAGAGAGAGACCCTCAAGCCGGCTCCATGCAGAGCCCGATTCGGAGCTCGGTCTCAGGACCCTGAGATCATGACTTGAACCGAAATCAAGAGTCGGACGCTTAACCAGCTGAGCCACACAGGCGCCTCTAGTGTGTGTTATTCTAAAGGTGACTATGGCTTTTTCATAGATATGCTCTACAAATATATTGTTTGTATTCAACCTAACCCGTATTACTGTGCATATTGATCTGCCACTAGCTTTTGTCACTTAATAAAATGGATGCAGAATCTTCCCATAACAGCACATATAGACCTACTTCACTTTTGAAAGTATTCCTTGGAATGTTAAAGTGTGTATATACCATAATTAATCACATACACAATTTTTTCCTGGTGGAAACAAGTTGTTTTCCCTTTATCGTATGACTATTAAAATGAAAACAACATCTTTGACCTGAATCCTTGGGTAGATATGAATGTTTTCTAATAAGATATACATAATAACACAGACATTGGGTTAGAGTGGAGAGGGTGTGAATTGTTTAACATTTCTTAAATGCATCTGAAATTTTATTCCACAAGTGCTATACCAGTTTGCATTCTCATAATTAATTTCAATAGCTCCAAAATTGCAATACTTATGTATAAATCTAATAAGATATGCACAGGATCTGTATGCTGAAAACACAGAATGCTGATAAAAGTAATCAAGACTTAAATAGTAAGTACAGAGATATACTGTGTTCATGGACTGGTAGACTCACATAGTGAAGATGTCAATTCTCACTAAATTGATCTATACATTCAAAACAATCCAATCAAAATTCCACCAGGATGTTTTTGGTTATAAACTAGCGGATTCAACAAGTTTATGGAAAGGCAAAGGAACAGGCTCCCCTCCTGTTAGACCCATGTTTCCTCCTACCCACTGGACAGCCCCACCTGGACAGCTGGCAGAAGCTCACTGCTTACATGGCTCACACTGACTGCATCCTCCACACCTTTGCTCATTAACTTACTACCACTTCTTCCTCCCTGATACTCAATCTCAGATGAGAGGAAAAGCTTCTGCCAATTGACAAATCTCAGAATTCAGGGTCATTATAGACTTTACCTGCCATCTCATAGTTCCTAACTTCCTAAAACTCTTGTACATCACATCTCTCACCATCCTCCCATTCAGGCTGAATTAAGTGCTTTGTCATGTTGTTTTGTTTTGTCTACTTGATATTCTTTCTCAGCATATGTTCAATAAATGTTTGCTGGATGAATCAAGTTGCTGGAGCGTGCCATTCCCTGATTCAAAATGTGGAGCCTGCCCCCTGCCTGGGCCTTCCACCTCCATGGATGAAACCCACAGTTCTCCAACTGCTCACGGAACTTCAGAATTCCTATGGGAAATTATTATTGAGGGTGTCACCATGGACGTCTCCTCCCCAGGTCCAAACACCATCTTGGAGGTGGGGTTGCTCTCAACAGGATGGTCCATGGTGCTTCCTTCCTAGGAAACATGGTCTATCAGATTTCCCCAGCCCATTTATGCTCTTGCCCTGCACTGGCGCCCACACTTTCTTATCAGTTGGATAAGAAAAAGCCATCTCCACAGGTTTTCTGCCCAACCTGCAGACTGGTGGCAACACAGGCCATCCGTCCTAGCCACAGGACAGGACACCCGGCCCTGCTATGCCACGACCTCAGGAGCCCGGGAAGGCAGTCTGAGCCGTGGACACCATTTGCGCAGCTTTCAAGCGTGTCCATGCCCCGCCCTTTATCTGCAAAGTCTGAGGTGATTGGCCCCAGGGCTTTCTCCTTCCAATTTCACCCTCCCTGCAGCTAGCAGCACTCTCCCTTCCACTGCTCTTGGGTATTCCTGGCCTACCTCAGCTGTCCTTCCTTGGTCACCCACCCCTCACTCACATAGCCCCACCCTCTATGTGGGGTTGCACTCCACCCAGGGGGAAAGCCCCCTGCCTCCAGGAGGCATAATGGCAGCTCCCAGCCCTGGGACCCCGGCAAGGATGCCCTGGACCACTAGAGTAGTCAAGAGACGTCTCTCACCTGAATTCAGGGGGAGGGAGACAAGTGTACTCTTCCTGACAGAGTTAGGGGGACTCTACAGTAGTGGGGTGTCTGGCATGCTGCCGATCCATTCATGCAACAGACCTGCCCTGTCAGACCACCCCACAACTTCCAGCTGGTGATAAGGATTCAGAGGCTTCCCCAGCCCATCCACGTTCTTTCTCCTGAATCCCTCCGCCTCTCCACCATCTCTCCTTTTGGCATCTCTCCTTTAGGCCCCTTTCCCCCTAAGCCGAACTCTAGATTCAGAGCCCTGACTGCCAGCCAGCCTGGGGCTCTCTGGACTTGGTTTTGTACTCGTTTTCTCTCATGGACTCTGGCCATCACTTTCCCCAGGATGCTCTCAGTGCCCCTCACTAGCTGAGGGTTTCCTGGCTGGTCTCCTCCCCTGGCTGCTGGTCATTCTGGCCAAATCCCTCTTTCTCAAAGTAGAGGGGGGAAATGTCTTGTTGATACTGCAGCCCTCATCTCTGGCTTCTGGTAAGAATGACAGGAAGATGTGACATTCCCCACAGGTGCACTGGAACCTCACGGCTGTGTTTGGCCAGACTTCAGTTTGCTTCTTCTAGTTTGGGCACATAACTGGGGCTTCTAGTACTAGCCACGCTCTTGTAGACCCACCACCTGCTCATCTGCCAGAATGAAGACGGTCCAGAGTCACATGACATAAGATCCCAAATAGGCAAGATGGATAATCAAGAACATTCACCATGCCAAAGT
>NW_027400399.1:0-5583 GCF_003265705.2 Callorhinus ursinus
AGGACATGGTGGAAGGGAGGGATCCTGCTTGAAGAGGCTACTGCGAAGTATTATAAGCATCAGAGCACAAAGTCGTAACTTTTAGAAGTCTGATACATTGGGGGATATGCCTGGCTTAAATGTGGTCAGGTGGAGGCCAGGAAGAATCCCAGGTGTGACAGAGTGGTCCCAGGATCCCCACGGTCCCAAGAAGAATGGTTGGGGCCTGATTGTGGCAGAGTTCCCAGACATCAAAAATTTAATAATGGAGCCACCTAATGACCCAGTTGTAGGAACGAGAAAGCAGGCTGAGAACAGTCAGACTAGGTGCCGGCTTTCTGCTTTGTGTTGCCATAAACTGCGAACGCTGCATGGTAACACGATCACTTTCCTGGGATAGGGTGGCAAATAGCAGCAGCGCAGGAGATCCTGAACAGGGAGAATTGTTGGGGTCCATGTTGAACATTTGGTGTTTTGAAACTCTGTCACATGCCTGAGTTAAAATGCTCAGGCACAGGCAGGTGAACACAGAGTTCTGATGGAAACCAGGAAGGGAAGACTAATTGATTGCTGTCATGAGAGGGTTCACTGAAGACTGGGGGGACGGATTTTTCAGCTCCAGGGCTAGAAAGGGGGTCACTGCCACATTCATCCTACCCATCAGCTATGAAACCCTGCAGGGAGCAAAACAGTGCCACCTACTGGAGGCTGGGGGAGCATAGACCCAGCCATGCCTCCGTGTGCACTGGAGGAGAGCTATTCCCCCAGCACAAGTCCACTTGAGAAGCAATTCAACGAGCTCCTCGCCCAGAAGTTTCCCACAAACAACTCGCTCACACCAAGTTAACTGATCAAAGAGGGATGCAAAGTGTCAGCTCTTGGGGAAAACAGTATATGGCATTCTTTGCATTTTTATACTTATTTTTTATTATTTTTTCAGATATTTTCTTATTTTTCAATTCTTTTTAATTCATTTTGAAGTCTATTTTTATGTAAATCATATATATTTCCTTTCAAACTTTTATACATTTTCTTATTTTGGTATCTAAATTCTTTTGAAAACGGATCAAACATGACCAGGGCATAATTTTTTTTTTTGGTTTGTTTCTGTTTTGTTTTTTGTTGTTGTTTTTCTCTGCTATCATTGTTATTACTTTTTTTGTCTTTTTTAATTCTTTTCTTCCTGGAAAAAATGACGATATGGAGAAATTCATTCCAAAAGAAAGAACAGAATGTAGTTCTCACTGCCAGGGATTTAATCAATGTGGACATAATTACGATGTCTGAACTTGAATTGAAAACAACGATTACACAGATTCTGGCTGGGCTTGAAACTAGCACAGAAGGCACTCTCTAGCATAGAAGGCACTAGAGAATCCCTTACTGTAGACAGAAAAGTAGTAAAATCTACTCAGGCCAACATTAAAAATGCTATTACTCAGGTACAGTCCAAGTGGAAGCTACACAAAGTGGATAAATGATGCAGAAGAACAAATCAGTGCTATAGAATATAAAATGATGGAAAATAGAGGGCTGAGAAGAAGAAAGAAAGAAATGTTTTAGGGCATAAAGGGATACTTGGAGAAGTCAATGATTCCATAAAGAGAAATGATATCTGTGTTATTGGGGTCCCAGGTAATGAGTGCACGATTTTCACTGCGGGTTTATTTGTAATTGCTGAAAGACTGGAAACAATCAAAAGGAGTGAATGGTGCCTCTGTGAAGGGACCTTTCTGAACTACCTTATGGCTTCCTGTGAATCTGTATAAGTCTAACGCTTTACCTCCATACCTTCCTGTAGTTGTTCTCTGCCTGTCAGCACACCTTGGAATAGTCCCTCAAACTAGCAGTCCCACCCTGGTCGCTGGAATTCCAAGCTTCACTAAAGATCCCAGAGCCCTTCCTGTGGGTGTCAAGCAGCAGTGAAGGAGGCAGGAGGGATCTGGTGCTGGTCTGTGACTTGGCAGCTGCTGGGCTATGATGCCCTGTGATAGCCTGAGACGAACTGGCGATCCCAGTGTTTGAGTGCCCTGTCCTCTGAGGGGAAGGATCCACATCCTAGAGCACATGGTGAGCCCGCTGTCCAAGTGTCTACTTGGCCTAGCACAGAGGTGAGTTGGTGGTCTCCTGTTCCAAGAGTAGACATTGATCTCTCTGTCCAGGTGTGTGCTTGGCCTAGCACAGAGCTTCAGTTTTGGTCTCCAGGTACAAGGGCGAATAGTGATATCGCTGTCGAGGTGCCTGCTTCGCCTAGCACAGAGCTCCATTGTTGGTCTGCAGGTCCATGAACAAATCGTGATCCGTCTGTCCTGGTTAAAAGGCCTAGCACAAATATGAGTTCTTGGTCTCCAGGTCCAAAGGCACATTGTGAGACCTCAATCCAGGTACTTGTGTGGCCTAGCAGAGAAGCTGACTTCTGTTCAGATTCCTGCTTGCCATAGCACAGAGATGTGTTGTTGATCACCACATCTAAGGGCACATGGTGAGCCCCCTCTCCATTTTGGCCAAGGACAGAGTGAGCCCACTGACAAAGTGACTGCTTGGCCTAGAGCAATGCTGCACTGTTGGTCTCCAGGTCCAAAGGAAGAGTCTGAGCCTGCTGTCAAGTTGCCTACTTGGATTAGACCAGAGCTGAGTTTTTTGTCTCCAGGTCCAAGGGCACATGGGGGGCTTGCTAACCTGGTGTCTGCTTGGCATATCACAGAGCTGCAATGTTGTTCTCCAGGTCCAATGGCACATGGTGAGGTTTTTGTGCAGGTATCTGCTTGGGCCAGCATAGTGATATGTTTCTCTGCAGGTCCAAGGACACGAGGTGAGGCCACTGTCCAGGTAATTTCCTGGCTGAATGCAGAGCAGTGGAACAGGGCTCAGGTCCAACTGCATATGGTGATCACATTGTCTAGGGTGAATTGTTATCAACGTGCTAAGCTGGGTTGTTAGCCTCCAGGTCCAAGGACACATAGTGAGCCCTCTGTCCAGGTGTCTGCTTAGCCTATCCCCAAGCTCCTTTCTTGGTCTCCAAGTCAAAAGGCACATGATGAGCCTGCTGTCCAGTTGAGTCATTTTCCCAATGCTGAGCTGGGATGCAAGACTTGTGGTTTCTTGGCACATGGCAAGCCTCGTGTTCTCTGGACTCACTTACCTTATGTCACACTAGCCTGGCCACCTTGTGGTGTGAGGACTCCTTTTCCACCCCATATTCATGTGACTCTCCTGCCCAGTGACAAATAGTTTCAGAGGTGTCCCAGGGTTCAGGTTCCTGGTATTCTGTTTGGAGGCAGAGTTTCTTTATGTTATGCTGTTTTTGAAGGTTTGTGGTCTATGGGATCCTGATCAGGCAGGATTCTGGGGGATTAGTTTGTCCCCTCTCTTGTGGGTCAAACAACTCATTTTCTGAGGACCTGTGATACAAGGACTCCCACTGTGTCCAATAGTGTGATTCCGTCAGGTTGTGGACTCAGGTTTCCTACGCTAAGCCCGATTGTGACCCCAGAAGTGTGGAGACCAGCTTGCTGAGAATCCACTGTAAACTGATTCCCAGTATCTTACTCCCACATGCCAAATCAAAGTGTGTACCTGAGCAGCCAGGACTTCCTCAGAGTGGGGAATGGATCCAGGATTCTCAGGGTGCAGGTTCAGGACCTCTCAGGACCACAGAGGGACAAAAAGATAAGGGCAAACATGATGGTGGTGTGAAGAGGGGTTGTTGAGAGGTCCAGGGCGGGAGGAGTGGGCAGGGGGCTTGCCCTGGGTAGGAGCATAGAACAGAGTAGAGAACTCAAGGAATAGCAGGAAGACCTGTGGCCCAAGTGCCGTCTCTCTCATCAGTTTAGCCTCTGCTGTTGCTGTGCTTTTATAACAGCCCTGGGATATCACAGTGCCTTCTTGTGATGACACCACCATACCCTGGCCAATCACCATGGCGCTATCCAGGTGACGCTGTATGGTTGGCCAATCACCTTGTAGCTTGACTGGCCAATGACCAATGGCCTTATCAGTAACCCTTCTGACATCATTGCCTGGAAACCATCTTTTAAAGAAAACAGGTTAAGTTTCCTTCAAGAAGAAAAGTTCATATTTAGGATGTATTTATAGTGAAGTTCATGGTGAGGTTGAAAGACTCAACCAGTACTAAGTTAAATGTGTCACAAAGAGCCACCATTCACGCAAACACTGACACTGATATTAATGAAGACATGGGCCATTAGACCCCATGGAAGGTCACACATGAGGCGTAAGTTGGACAACATGGCACTAGAGCAAATGCTATTCTCAAGTCTTCCATCAAAGCTTATATGTAATTGTTGAAAATGGTAGATATATGTTGGGTACATCTTCCCACAATAAACATAAACCTGGAAAGGATGAAGCTGTGTCACAAATCATTACGTACTTGACACAACGATATTTAGCTCTCATAGAAGTGGGGCAAAAAAATCCAGCCTGTCACCAGGTTCACAGTCTTCATATCCAGCATCCAATCAGAAAGTACTGAGGGGAAGAACTAAGTTTTTCTCATCACTCAAATACAACTACATACTTATCAAATCATTTTGAACACCGGAGAAATCAATCAGAGATCTAAGAATATAAACGCTGCAAGCCTGCAAGTAGAAAAGGGACCACTTTTAGGAGGGGAGGAAATGTGGAGACTTGAATCTGCTCTGATATAGCTGAGGATACAGTGGAGATGAGGGAGTCTGCTTGAGGAAGCAAGCATAAAGTATTATCAGCACCAGGGTGCAAATACAGATCTTTTTCATATCTGGAGAAAGAAAATTTGTTACATATACAAAATGGAATGATACTCAGCCACCAAGAAAAACAATACCCTGTGATTTGCAAAGATGTGGATAGAACTAGAGGGTAGTATGCTACTTGAAATTAGTCAGTCACAGATAGACAAATACCATATGATTTCACTCATATTTGGAAATTAAGAAACAAAACCGATGAACATAGGGAAAGGAAAGAAAAAATAAAATAAGATGAAAACAGAGAGGGAGCTAAACCATAAAGAACTTTTTTAAATTTTTTATTGTTATGTTAATCGCCATATATTACATCATTTGTTTTGGTGTAGTGTTCCATGATTCATTGTTTGTTCAAAACACCCAGTGCTCCATGCAGAATATGCCCTCTTTAATACCCATTACCAGGCTAAACCATCCCCCTACCCTCCTCCCCTCTAGAAACCTCAGTTTGTTTTTCAGAGTCCATCATCTCTCCTGGTTCGTCTCCCCCTCTGACTTACTCCCCTTCATTCTTCCTCTCCTGCTATCTTCTTCTTTTTCTTTTTTCTTAACATATGTTGCGTTATTTGTTTCAGAAGTACAGATCTGTGATTCAACAGTCTTACACAATTCACAGCGCTCACCGTAGCACATACCCTCCCCAATGTCTATCACACAGCCACCCCATCCCTCCCCCCCCGACCACTCCAGCAACCCTCAGTTTGTTCCTGAGATTAAGAATTCTTCATATCAGTGAGGTCATATGATACATGTCTTTCTCTGATTGACTTATTTCACTCAGCATAACACCCTCCAGTTCCATCCACGTCGTTGCAAATGGCAAGATCTCATTCCTTTTGATGGCTGCATA
>NW_027400400.1:0-5579 GCF_003265705.2 Callorhinus ursinus
ATCTGCTGGGTTTGGAGACTCCACATGGGGTCGGATGCCAGAGATAGAAACGCTCGGTCACAGGCCGGGTGAGCACGGAGTGCGCCCGGAGACCAGGGAGACGGGAGTGACTGACTGCTTTTCTCTGGGGGCGCACTGAGGAGTGGGGTCCCGAGTTCTCAGCTCCTCTGGGAGGAGATTGGGAACCATTTTCACTCTCGTCCTCCAAAGCTGTACCAAAAGCTCGCAGGGAACAAAAGCTCCCGAGAGCAAACCCGAGCAGATTACTTAGCCCAGACCAACAAGGGCAGGGCAATTCTGCCTCCAGCAAAGACATTTGGGAACCACGGCAACAGGCCCCTCCCCCAGAAGATCAGCAAGAACAGCCAGCCAAGACCAACTTTGCCGATCAATGAGAACGGCAGAACTCCAACGCTAGGGGAATACTGCACATAGAATTCATGGCTTTTTTACCATGATTCATTAGTCTTTCAAAGTTAATTTTTTTTTAATTTTCTTTTCCTTTTTCTTTTTTTTTAATTTTTCTTTTTCCCTTTTTCAACCAACATCTTATCAATTCTTTTTTTTAAATCTCTTTTTTAATTTACATTTTTAGAGTCATAATCTATCCCTTCATTGTAGTTAACCTTATTTTTTTGCATATATATAAGTTGTTTTCTCTTTAAAAATTTGGGATACAGTTTCTTCTAACAGACCAAAATATACCCTAAATCTCTAGTGTATGGTTTTGTTCTAGTCTCCTGCCTAATCACATTCTCTCCCTTTTTTTTGTTTTCTTTTGTTTTTTAAAAAATTTTTCTTCTTTCTTTTTTCAACCAACTTGTTATCTGATCAATTCTTTTTATAAAATCTTTTATAATTTCACCTTTACACTCATATTCCATCCCTTCATTTTTGTACATATATAAGTTTTTCTTTCTTTAAAATTTTGGGAGGCAGTTTCTTTTAATGACCAAAATATGCCCAAAATCTAGTGTGTGACTCTGATCTATTCACCAGCCTGATCATATTTGTTTGTTATTGCTGTTTTTTATTTCCCTTTCTTTCCCCCCTGGTTTCAGGTGTCTTCTGATTTGTTTAGTGTATATTTGTGTATATTTTTCTGGGGTTGTTGTTACCCTGTTAACATTTTGTTCTCTTGTTCATCTATTCTCCTCTGGACAATATGACAAGATGGAAAAAATTACCTCAAAAAAAAAAAAAAAGAACAAGAGGCAGTACCGACTGGCAGGGACCTAATCAATATGGACATTAGTAAGATGTCAGAACTAGAGTTCAGAATGAGGATTATAAAAATCCTAGGGGGGCTTGAAAAAAGCATGGAAGATACTAGAGAAACCCTATCTGGAGAAATAAAAGAACTAAAATCTAACCAAGTCGAAATCAAAAAGGCTATTAATGAGGTAAAATAAAAAATGGAGGCTCTAACTGCTAGGATAAATGAAGCAGAAGAGAGAATTAGTGATATAGAAGACCAAATGATGAAGAATAAAGAAGCTGAGAAAAAGAGACATAAACAAGTACTGGATCATGAGGACAGAATTTGAGAGATAAGTGATACCATAAGACAAAGCAATATTAGAATAATTGGGATCCCAGAAGAAGAAGAAAGAGAAAGAGGGGCAGAAGGTATATTGGAGCAAATTATAGCAGAGAACTTCCCTAATGTGGGGAAGGAAACAGGCATCAAAATCCAGGAGGCACAGAGAACCCCCCCCTTAAAATCAATAAAAAGAGGTCAACAACCCAACATCTAATAGTAAAACTTACAAGTCTCAGAGACAAAGAGAAAACCCTGAAAGCAGCTCAGGATAAGAGGTCTGTAAACTACAATGGTAGAAACATTAGATTGGCAACAGACCTATCCACAGAGACCTGGCAGGCCAGAAAGGACTGCCATGATATCTTCAGAGCACTAAATGAGAAAAATATGCAGCCAAGAATACTATATCCAGCTAGGCTGTCACTGAAAATGGAAAGAGAGATAAAAAGCTTCCAGGACAAACAAAAACTAAAAGAATTTGCAA
Source organism: Callorhinus ursinus (assembly GCF_003265705.2). Taxonomy (NCBI): domain Eukaryota; kingdom Metazoa; phylum Chordata; class Mammalia; order Carnivora; family Otariidae; genus Callorhinus; species Callorhinus ursinus. The sequence continues at coordinate 2,028 of NW_027400400.1, forward strand.
ACACCAAACCAGCCCTACAAGAAATATTGAAAGGGGTCCTCTAAGCAAAGACTGAGCCTAAAAGTAACATAGATCACAAAGGAATAGAGACAATATACAGTAACAGTCACCTTACAGGCAATACAGTGGCACTAAATTCATATCTTTCAATAGTTACCCTGAATGTAAATGGGCTAAATGCCCCAATCAAAAGACACAGGCTATCAGATTGGATTAAAAAAATAAGACCCATCGATATACTGTCTGCAAAAGACTCATCTTAGACCCAAAGACACCTCCAGATTTAAAGTGAGGGGGTGGAAAACCATTTACCATGCTAATGGACACCAAAAGAGAGCTGGGGGGGGCAATCCTTATATCAGACAAATTAGATTTTAAACCAAAGACTGTAATAAGAGATGAGGAAGGACACTATATCCTACTTAAAGGGTCTATCCAACAAGAAGATCTAACAATTGTAAATATCTATGCCCCTAACATGGGAGCAGCCAATTATATAAGGCAATTAATAACAAAAGCAAAGAAAGACATCGACAACAATACAATAATAGTGGGGGACTATAACACCCCCCCTCACTGAAAAGGACAGATCATCTAAGCAAAAGATCAAAAAGGAAATAAAGATTTTAAATGACACACTGGACCAAATGGACTTCACAGATCTATTCAGATCATTCCATCCCCAAGCAACGGAATACACATTCTTCTCTAGTGCCCATGGAACAGTCCCCAGAATTGATCACATCCTAGGTCAAAAATCAGGTCTCAATTGGTACCAAAAGATTGGGATCATTCCCTGCATATTTTAGGACCACAGTGCTTTGAAAGTAGAACTTAATCACAAGAGGAAATTTGAAAAGAACTCAAATATATGGAGGCTAAAGAGCATCCTACTAAAGAATGAATGGGTCAACCAGGAAATTAAAGAAGAATTTAAAAAATTCATGGACACAAATGATAATGAAAACACAACAGTTCAAAATCTTTGGGATGCAGGAAAGGAGGCCCTAAGAGGAAAGTATATAGCAATACAAGCCTTTCTCAAGAAACAAGAAAAGTCTCAAATACACAACCTAACCCTACACCTAAAGAAGTTGGAGAAGGAAGAGCAAATAAAGCCTAAACCCAGCAGGAGAAAAGAAATAATAAAGGTCAGAGCAGAAATCAATGAAATAGAAGCCAAAAGAACAGTAGAACAGATCAACGAAAGTAGGAGCTTGTTCTTCGAAAGAATTAATGAGACTGATAAGCCCCTGGCCAGACTTATCAAAAAGAAAAGAGAAAGGACCCAAGTAAATAAAATCATGAGTGAAAGAGGAGAGATCACAACCAACACCAAAGAAATACAAGCAATTTTAAGAACATATTATGAACAACTATATGCCAGCGAATTAGACAATCTGGAAGAAATGGATGCATTCCTAGAGACCTATAAACCACCAAAACTGAACCAGGAAGAAATAGAAAACCTGAACAGACCCATAACCAGTAAGGAAATTGAAGCAGTTATCAAAAATCTCCCAACAAACAAGAGCTCAGGGCCAGATGGCTTCCCAGGGGAATTCTACCAAACACTGAAAGAAGAATTAATACCTATTCTTCTGAAACTGTTCCAAAAAATAGAAATGGAAGGAAAATTTCCAAACTCTTTCTATGAGGCCACCATTAGCTTGATCCCCAAACCAGACAAAGACCACATCAAAAAGAATTACAGACCAATATCCCTGATAAACATGGATGGAAAAATTCTCACCAAAATACTAGCCAGTAAGATCCAACAGTACATTAAAAGGATTATTCACTACGACCAAGTGGGATTTATTCCTGGGCTGCAAGGTTGGTTCAACATCCACAAATCAATCAGTGTGATACAATACATTAATAAAAGAAAGAACAAGAACCATATGATCCTCTCAATTGATGCAGAAAAAGCATTTGACAAAGTACAGCATCCTTTCTTCATTAAAACTCTTCAGAGTGTAGTATAGAGGGCACATATCTCAATATCATAAAAGCCATCTATGAAAAACCCATAGTGAGTATCATTCTCAATGGGGAAAAACTGAGAGCTTCTCCCCTAAGGTCAGGAACATGGCAGGGATGTCCACTATCACCACTGCTATTCAACATAGACCTAGCCTCAGCAATCAGACAACAAAAAGAAATACAAGGCATCTGAATCAGCAAAGAAGAAGTCAAACTCTCACTCTTTGCAGATGATATGATACTTTTTGTGGAAAAGCGAAAACACTCCACCCCAAAACTGCTAGAACTCATACAGGACTTCAGTAAAGTGGCAGGATATAAAATCAATGCACAGAAATCAGTGGCATTCCTATAGACCAACAACAAGACAGAAGAGAGACAAATCAAGGAGTCGATCCCATTTACAATTGCACCCCAAACCATAAGATACCTAGAAATAAATCTAACCAAAGAGGCAAAGAATTTGTACTCAGAAAACTATAAAATACTCATGAAAGAAATTGAGGAAGACACAAAGAAATGGAAAAACGTTCCATGCTCATGGAATCGAAGAACAAATATTGTGAAAATGTCAATGCTACCTAGAGCAATCTACAGATTTAATGCAATCCCTATGAAAATACCATCCACTTTTTTCAAAGAAATGGAACAAATAATCCTAAAATTTGTATGGAACCTGAAAAGACCCCGAATAGCCAGAGGAATGTTGGGGAAAAAAAGCAAAGCCAGTGACATCACAATTCCGGACATCAAGCTCTATTACAAAGCTGTTATCAGATATAGGAGGAAAAGATGGTGGGGGTGGGGACCCTATTCCAACTCATCCCCGGAATTCAGCTGGATATCTACCAGACCACTCTGAACACCCACAAAATCAGCCTGAGATGTAAGAAGATCTGGTTCGCTACAAACAGAATATTGCAGGCAGTTGGTTTCCAGGTATGAAGTGGGGAGCCATGATTCTGCAGGCAGATATTGGAGGATAAACGGCAGCAGGAGGGAGCATGGCTGTGGGAATCCTACACCACTCGTGACCGATAGCCTCCCATGCTGGGGATGGGGCATAGACTCGCAGACCGGTAGCAGCAAGGAAAGGACTTTAGAGGAAACTGGAGCAGCAGGGCCACACGTGCGAACTGGGGGCGGCTGGCAGTTTTAGAAGCACAAAGGACAAAGACGAGCCCCAACCTGGAGGCAAGGATTGGGAGCGCTGCAGAGGGGCGTACAACCCAGGATGCTGCAGTTTATAGCAGCACAGACAGAAACAGAGATAGTGTGGCCTGGAGAGCTCATTGAAGAACAGACTGCAATCTCTCTGCTCTGAGGCAGAGGGTTGGAAACGGTCTCTTCTGCTCTGACTCTCGGAAGAGATGCAGAAAGCCACCAGGGAAAGCCGCCAGAGAACAAAAGACCCCAAAAAACCGGTTCCGACTGAGCCCATCCCCTGCCATAGGGGGCAGGGCAACTCTGCCCAAACAGAGTTGCCTGAGTAACGGTGCAGCAGGCCCCTCCCCAAGAAGAAAGGCTGGGAGAACAGAGGCCAGAAGCTTTAAGGTCCCTAGAAAA
>NW_027400401.1:0-5578 GCF_003265705.2 Callorhinus ursinus
CCCCCATCAGGCTCCCTGCTCGGCGGGAAACCTGCTTCTCCCTCTCCCACTTCCCCTGCTTGTGTTCCCTCTCTCGCTGTGTCTCTCTCTGTCAAATAAATAAATAAAATCTTTAAAAAAGAAAGAGAGAAAGAGACTTATATATAGTCCATTAACTCATATTACCAGAAAATTAAATTTGGGGCTAAGAGGTGATTCTCTCATAGTTTAGCTAAAACAATGAGCTTGGTAAACGCCTATAATCTAGATAATAGAATTTATATTAGAGACTCAGTGTATCCACACATCCTGCAGCTAGAAATGGGTTGTCTTTTTTAGGGAGCAAGATGGCAGAGGAGTAGGAGACCTGGATTTCGTCTGGTCTCAGGAATTCATCTGGATAGGGATCAAACCATTCTGAACACCTACGAACTCAACAGGAGATTGAAGAAAAGAACAGCAACAACTCTCTGAACAGAAAGGCGACCACTTTCTGGAAGGCAGGACGTGTGGAGAAGTGAATCCCAGGCAATATGCGGGAGGATAGACGGCCGCTTCCGGCAAATGATAGAGCGGCGGAGCACAAAATCGGAACTTTTAGAAGTTAGCTCCACTGAGGGGCGTCGCTCCAGTGGCCCTCAAGGGACAGTGTGGTCTCAGGACCCTCGGGGTCACAGGAAGACCGGGGGTGCCTGAGTGTGGCAGAGCTCCCAGGTATCGGAGCGGGGAAGCCGGCTGCAGAGACGGAGGCGAGGCGCAGGCTCTCAGCTCGGGGTTGCCATAAACTGTGATCCGTGGCCCAGTCAGGCCACTGCTCCTCCAGCAGGGACCCAACAAGCGGCAGATCCGGGGAGACTCCCCTTCCTCCCCTGGGAGGAGCGGTGCAGGAGCGCACCGCAGGGATCTGCTGGGTTTGGAGACTCAACACCGAGTCAGGTGCCAGAGATAGAAATGCTCCGTCACAGGCCCGGTGAGCACAGAGTGTGGCTGGAGACCGGGGAGATGGGAGTGATTGACTGCTTTTCTCTGGGTGCGCACTGAGGAGCTGGGCCCTGAGTTCTTGGCTCCTCCAGGGTGGAGATTGGGAGGCCGCCATTTTCACTCTCATCCTCCAAAGCTGTACCGGGAGCTTGCAGGGAACAAAAGCTCCTGAGAGCAAACCCCAGCAGATTACTTAGCCAGGACCAACAAGGGTGGGGCAATTCCGCCTCTGGCAAAGACATTTGGGAACCATGGAAACAGGCCCCTCCCGCACAAGATCAACAAAAACAGCCAGCCAAGACCAAGTTTACCCATCAATGCGAACGGGAGAACTCCAGCGCTAGGGGAATACTGCACTTAGAATTCATGGCTTTTTTACCATGATTCTTTAGTCTTTCATTTTTTTTTTAATTTTTCTTTTTCCCTATTTCAACCAACAACTTATCAATCCCTTTTTTAAAAAAATTTTTTCATTTTTCATTTTTAAAGTCATATTCTACCACTTCATAGTCGTTACCCTTATTTTTGGCATATATATATATATATATATAAGTTGTTCTCTCTTTAAATTTTGAGATACAGTTTCTTCTAACAGATCAAAATATACCCTAAATCACTAGTGTATGGTTTGTTCTAGTCTCCTGCCTGATCACATTCTCTCCCTTTTTTTTCTTTCTTTTTTGTTTTAAATCCTCTTCTTTCTTTTTTCAAACAACTTCTTATCAATTCCTTTTATAAAATTTTTTATAATTTTCATCTTTACAGACATATTATATCCCTTCATCGTATCAACCCTTATTTTGTACATTTCTGTCTTTCTTTCTTTAAAATTTTGGGAGGCACTTTCTTCTAACAAACCCAAATACACCCAAAATCTAGTGTGTGCCACTGATCTATGCACCAGCCTGATCAAATTTGAACATATTCTGGTTTTTTTCTTTTTGAATGTTGAAAAGAAAAGCAAAGCTGGCGGCATCACAATTCTGGAATTCCAGCTCTAATACAAAGCTGTCATCATCAAGACAGTATGGTACTGACACAAAAACAGACACATAGATCAATGGAAAAGAATCGAGAGCCCAGAAATGGACCCTCAACTCTATGGTAAACTCATCCTCGACAAAGCAGGAAAGAATATCCAATGGAAAAAAGACAGTCTCTTCAACAAATTGTGTTGGGAAATTGGGCAGCCACATGCAGAAGAATGAAACTGGACCATTTCCTTATACCACACACAAAACATACACTCAAACTCGTTGAAAGACCTAAATGTGAGACAGAAGTCCATCAAAATCCTAAAGGAGAACACAGGCAGCAACCTCTTTGACCTCAGCCACAGCAACTTCTTCCTAGAAACATCACCAAAGGGAAGGGAAGCAAGGGCAAAAATGAACTATTGGGACTTCATCAAGATAAAAAGCTTTTGTACAGCAAAAGAAACAATCAACAAAACCAAAAGACAACCGACAGAAGGGGAGAAGATATTTGCAAATAACATATCAGATAAAGGGCTAGTATCCAAAATGTATAAATTATATGAACTTATTAAACTCAACACCCAAAGAACAAATGATCCAATCAAGAAATGGGCAGAAGACATGAACAGACATTTTTCCAAAGAAGACACCCAAATGGACAACAGACATATGAAAAAGTGCTCAACATCGCTCGGCATCAGGGAAATCCAAATCGAAACCTCAGTGAGATATGACCTCACACCAGTCAGAATGGTTAAAATTTACAAGTCAGGAAAAGACAGATGTTGGCGGGGATGCGGAGAAAGGGGAACCCTCCTACACTGTTGGTGGGAATGCAAGCTGGTGCAGCCACTCTGGAAGAGTATGGAGGTTCCTCAAAACGTTGAAAATAGAGCTACCATACGATCCAGCAATTGCACTACTGGGTATTTACCCCAAAGATACAAATGTAGGTTCTGAAGGGGTATGTGCACCCCGATGTTTATAAAAGCGATGTCCACAATAGCCAAACTGTGGAAAGAGCCAAGATGTCCATTGACAGATGAATGGATAAAGAAGATCGGTATATATATACAATGGTATTATGCAGCCATCAAAAGTAATGAAATCTTGCCATTTGCAACAACGTGGATGGAACTGGAGGGTATTATGCTGAGCGAAATAAGTCAATCAGAGAAAGACATGTATCATACGAACTCACTGATATGAGGAATTCTTAAACTCAGGAAAAAAACTAAGAGTTGCTTGAGTGGTGGGGAGTGGGAGGGATGGGGTGGCTGGCTGATAGACATTGGGAAGAGTTTGTGCTATGGTGAGCGCTGTGAATTGTGTAAGACTGTTGAATCACAGACCTGTACCTCTGAAACAAATAATACATCATATGTTAAAAAAAAAAAAAGAAGAAGAAGAAAGCAGGAGGGGAAGAATTAAGGGGGGGAAATTGGAGGTAGAGATGAACTGTGAGAGACTATGGACTCTGAGAAACAAACTGAGTGTTCTAGAGGGGAGGGGGTTGGGGGATGGGTTAGCCTGGTGATGGGTATTAAAGAGGGCACGTTCTGCATGGAGCACAGGGTGCTATACGCAAACAATGAATCACGGAACACTACATCAAAAACTAATGATATAACGTATGGTGATTAACGTAATAGTAAAAAAATAACAAAAAATATAAAGAAATAAAATAAAAAAATGAAATAGTTCTGAAATCAGAAATCTATATTCAATGAAATTATCCTTCAGAAATGGAGGCAAAATCAATATATTATCAAATGAAGGAAAACAAAGATAATATGTTTTCAGCAAACACTCCCTTAAAAAAATGGTTAAAAGGACATTCTCTAAATGACATCAAATAATTAAATTAGGAAAAATGCAACAGCAGGAATGAAGAAAGACAGTAAGCAAAAATACTGATAATTAGGATTGAGTTCCCTTCTCCTCTTGAGTCTCTTAAAGTTTATTAGATGGTTCAAACACAAGTGTAACACTATCTGATGTGGTTTTAAATGTATATATAGGAAGTATTTAGGACAATTTTAGTATAAATGGGGGAAGGCAAAAAAAGATAAACGGAGGTAAGTTTTCTGCACTTCAATGCAAACTAGGAAAATACCACTAACAGACTGATAGTTACATACAGATAATACAATAGTTACAGCAATCACTGAAAGGCCATATAAAGGGATATACTCAAAATCACTATAAATAAATCAAAACAAGGTACTCAAAATTTTTTAAGTAATTCACAAGGAGGCTACAAAAGGACAAGAAAGGGGAAAAAAAGAAGAGGAAAACAAGAAAACAGCGGACTTAAGCCCTAACATGTCAAAAGTGCATTAATATACATAGTCTAAATACACTAATTAAAAGACAAAGATTAGGAGAGTGGATGACCCAACTATATGCTACCTATAAGAAATTCACTTCAAATATAACTATATAGGCAGGTTAAAAATAAAAGGACATAAAAAGATATAAAGTAAAAATTACAAAAAAAAAGCTAAGTGGCTACATTAAAGCTGATAAACTACAGAGAAAAGAAAATTACGAGAAAAAAAGAGGGACATTATATAATGATATAAGCACCAATTCACCAAGAAGATTAACAATCTGAAATATGTACCAAACAACACAGCTGTAAAATATGTAAAGCAAAAACTGTTAAGAACTGAAAAGAAATAGAAAAATGTACAATTATAGTTGAAGATGTCAACACTCCTCTCTCAACAATTAATAGAACAACTAGACTGAAAAGCAGCAAGGAAATAGAACTCAACCACACCATCAACCAAGAGAACCTAATCAATATTTATAGAACATTCCACCCAACCAAAGCAGAATATACATTCTTTCCAAATGCTCACAGAACATATACCAAGGTAAACTATATCCAAGACAATAAGATAAATTGTAACAAATTTAAAATAACTAAAATCACAGGGTGTGTTCTCTGACCACGATGGAATCAAATTTGAAATCAATAAAAGCTATATAAGAGGAAAATCTGGGCGCCTGGGTGGCTCAGTTGGTTACGCGACTGCCTTCGGCTCAGGTCATGATCCTCGAGTCCCGGGATCGAGTCCCACATCGGGCTCCCTGCTTAGCGAGGAGTCTGCTTCTCCCTCTGACCCTCACCCCTCTCATTCTCTTTCTCTGTCATTCTCTCTCTCTCAAAAATAAATAAAATTAAAAAAAAAAAAATTTAAAGAGGAAAATCTCCAAACACTTGGAATCTAAGCAAAACCCTGATGAATAAACTGTGGGTTAAAAGAAAATCTCAAGAGGAATAATAAAATATTAATTGAATGGAGGAAAATTAAAATGTAATATATCAAAATTTGTGAGATACAGTAAAAGCAGTGCTAAGGGGGAAATTAATAATACAAAATGCATACATCAGGAAGCAGAAATCTAAATCAATAATCTATTTTCCCAACTCAAGAACCTAGACGAAGAACAAAATAAACTCAAAGCAACCAAAAGGAAGAAAACAATAAAAATAGGAGGCGGGAGCAAGATGGCGGAGGAGTAGGAGACCTGGATTTCGTCTGGTCTCAGGAATTCAGCTGAATAGGGATCAAACCATTCTGAACACCTACGAACTCAAGAGGAGATCGAAGAGGAGAGTAGCAACAACT
>NW_027400402.1:0-5575 GCF_003265705.2 Callorhinus ursinus
AATCCATACTTCTGGTTTCTTCTGAAAACTTGGAAGTTCTAGGAACAAAACACTGAGCCCACATGCCCACATGGCAACAAGGCCAGAGCTGAAAAGTAACCATCCCTTTTATTAGGGTATGCCTACTCCAATTCCCCAGTCCCCACCATTCCCTAGAGTGTTCCTGTCATTGAGACTGTGCATGCACTTGTCATTAAGCATCCCACCTACCCTGTTTTCTTATGGTATGAGAGTATTTCTGTATCTGTGTCTTTATCCAAAGATGAAAAAAAAACTCAAGCTTTGTGATTATTTTTGTATCCAGTCTGCCTTGCTCATTTGCCTTGCCTGATCCCTGCAAATAGGCTCTAACCTGTAAGGTGGATACATAAATTGTATTCCAAATCAGACTAGCAGGAGCATGTGTAATCAAGTCCTCCCGTGGAGCAAAAAAAGCGTGTGACTGAAAACTCCGTATTTCCCACGTGGATCACTTATCTATTGCTCTGTAACAAAACCTTCCCAAAACTCAGTAGCTTAAAACATCCATCTGTTTGGCTCTTCATTCTTTGGGTCAGCAATTTGGTTTGGACTCAGCTACATAGCTCTTATATTGGTTACACCTGCTGGACTCATTCATGCATCTGTGGTCAATTGGTGGTCAGTGGCCTAACTCACATGCCTGCAGATTTGCTGGCTACAGGTTTAGGCAATGAAAGTCACTAGCTTTTGTGTCTTTCTTTGTCCAGAACACTAGCCCTGGCTTGTTCCCGTCATGACTGTTAGGGGGTTCCTGAATTAGTCCCCTCCGTTTGCTATAACAAAATACCACAAACTGTGTGACTTCAATAACAGAAACATTCTCTCATGTTCTGAAGGCTAGAAGTCCAAGATCAAGGTTCTGGCAAGGTTGCTTTCTGGTGAGATCCTGAGTCCTGGCTTGCAGACAGCTGCCTTCTTACTGTGTCCTCCTGCACATAGAGAATGTACTCGCTCTGGCATCTCCTCTTCTTCTAAACACACCAGCCCTATTGGATCAGGACCCTACCGCTATAACCTCATTTAACCTTAAGTACCTTCTTAAAGGCCCCATCCCCAAATAGAGTCACATTGGGGCTCAGGGCTTCAGCCTATGAATTTGGGGAGGACAAAGTTTAGTCTGCCACAAGTCCCAAGAGCAACCAGAAGCCAAGCCCCTTAGGTAGCATTCACTGTTTTCTCATTGATCAAAACGAGTCCTGTAGCCAAGCTCTGAGTTGGTGTGGGACGGGACTACCCACGTGCATGGATACAGGGAGGCATGAGCAACTGGGGAACCATGATGGGAACAACCCACCAGACGCCAGGCCAATTCTCTTGAACTACTATATATTCAAACCATTTTACTGTTTTTTTTAAAGATTTTATTTATTCATTTATTTGAGAGAGAGCGCGCGTACAGAGTGGGGGAGGGCAGAGGGAAAGAATCTCAAGCAGACACTGCACTGAGTGCAGAACCCAAAATGGGGCTCCATCTCACCACCCTGAGATCCTGACCTGAATGGAAATCAACAGCTGGCCACTTGACCGACTGAGACACCCAGGGGCTCCTAAATCGTTTTATTTTAAACTAATGCAGTGGTAGTACTGACACTTACTATCTAACATTCAGTTGTGGTCTGCTGATTGTTCTAAGCAGATCATGGACACACCTTCTGCTTCCAACGGCTGGTTGAGGGGTGGGCATGGACCCAGTGCAGGACAAAATGGGAATGTTTGCTGGGGGTATTTGTAGGACATACAATAAATACAGTACAATAGGGTGGAGCAAGATGGCGGAGGAGTAGGAAACCTGGATTTCGTCTGGTCTCAGTGATTCAGCTGGATAGTGATCAATCCATTCTGAACACCTACAAACTCAACAGGAGATTGAAGAAAAGAATGGCAACAACTCTGAACAGAAAAGCAACCACTTTCTGGAAGGTGGGACGTGCGGAGAAGTGAATCCAAGGTGATATTCGGGAGGATAGATGGCGGGGGAGGTGGCCTCCGTCGGCCGCTTCTGCTGCGGAGCACAAAATCGGAACTTTTAGAAGTCAGCTCCGCTGAGTGACGTCACTCCAGTGGCTAAGCGGGAGGTGGAACCCTCACGGGACAGAGTGGTCTCGGGATCCTCGGGTCACAGAAAGACCGGGGGTGCCCGAGTGTGGCAGAGCTCCCAGGTATTGGAACGAGGAAGCCAGCTGCAAAGACGGAGCCAAGGCGTTCGCTCTCAGCTGGGGGTTCCCATAAACCGTGATCCGCTGCACAGTCGGGCCACTGATCCTCCAGCAGGGACCCAACGAGCGGCAGATCTGGGGAGACTCTCCTTCCTCCCCGGGGAGGAGCGGCACGGGAGTGCACCGCAGGGATCTGCTGGGTTTGGAAACTCCACACGGGGTCGGGTGCCAGAGATAGAAACGCTCCGTCACAGGCCGGGTGAGCACGGAGCGCGGCCGGAGACCAGGGCGACGGGAGTGACTGACTGCTTTTCTCTGGGGGCGCACTGAGGAGCGGCCCCAAGTTCTCAGCTCCTCTGGGGCAGAGATTGGGAGGCCGCCATTTTCACTCTCGTCCAACAAATCTGTACGGAAAGCATGCAAGAAACAAAAGCTCCCCGAGAGTAAACCCGAGCAGATTACTTAGCCCTGATCAGAAAAGTGCGGGGCGATTCCGCCTCAGACAAAGACATTTGGGAACCATGGCAACAGGTCCCTCCCCCAGAAGATCAGCAAAAACAGCCAGCCAAGACCAAGTTTACCGATCAATGAGAATGGCAGAACTCCAGCACTAGGGGAATACTGCACATAGAATTCATGGCTTTTTTACCATGATTCTGTAGTCTTTCAATGTTAATTTTTTTAACTGTCTTTTTTTTTTATTTTTACTTTTTCCCTTTTCCAACCAGCATCTTATCAATACCTTTTTTTAAAAAAAAAATTCTTGTTAATTTCTAGAGTCATTATCTATCCTTTCATAGTAGTTACCCTTATTTTTGGCATATATATATGTTCTCTCTTTAAAATTTTGAGATACAGTTTCTTCTAACAGATCAAAATATACCCTAAATATCTACTGTATGCCTTTGTTGTAGGCTCCTGCCTGATCACATTCTCTCCCCCTTTTTTCTTTCTTTTTTTTAATCCTCTTCTTTTTTCAAACAGCTTCTTATCAATTCCTTTTAAAAATTTTTTTATATTTTCATTACAGTCATATTCCATCCCTTCATCGTATCATCCTTTGTACATATTTAAGTCCTTCTTTCTTTAAAATTTTGGAAGGCACATTCTTCTAATGGAACAAAATACACCCAAAATCTAGTGTGTGGCACTGATCTATGCACCAGCCTGATCATATTTGATCATATTCTGTTTTGTTCTCTTTTTGTTTTTATCTTTTTCTTTTTTTTTTCCACTGTTTCTTTTTTCTTTCTTCGCCTTTCTTTTCCCCTGGTTTCAGGTCTTCTCTGATGTGTTTTGAGTATACTTTCTGGGGACATTGTTACCCTGTTAGGAATTTGTTCTCTCAATCATCTATTCTCCTCTGGACAAAATGACAAGATGGAAAAAAATCAACAACAACAACTAAAAAAGAGGTAGTACCGTCTGCCAGGGACCTACTCAGTACAGACATTAGTAAGATGTTGGACCTAGAGTTCAGAATCATGATTTTAAAGATACTACCTGGGCTTGAAAAAAGCATGGAAGGTATTAGAGAAACCCTTTCTGGAGAAATGAAAGAACTACAATCTAACCAAGTCGAAATCAAAAAGGCTATTAATGAGGTGCAACCAAAAATGGGGGCACTAAAGGCTAGGATAAATGAGGCAGAAGAGAGAATCAGCGATATAGAAGACCAAATGATGGAAAATAAAGAAGCTGAGAAAAAGAGAGATAAACAACTACTGGATCACGAGGGCAGATTCGAGATATAAGTGATACAATAAGACGAAACAACATTAGAATAATTGGGATCCCAGAAGAAGAAGAAAGAGAGAGAGGGGCAGAAGGTATGTTGCAGCAAATTATAACAGAGAACTTCCCTAATGTGGGGAAGGAAACAGGCATCAAAATCCGAGAGGCACAGAGAACCCCTCTCAAAATCAATAAAAATAGGTCAACACCCCGACATCTAATAGTAAAATTTATGAGTCTCAGAGACAAAGAGAAAATCCTGAGAGCAGCTCGGGAGAAGAAGTATAGGTATAGGTATATAACCTGTAATGAAGAAACATTAAATTGGCAACAGACCTATCCACAGAGACGTGGCAGGCCACAAAGGACTGGCATGATATATTCAGAGCACTAAACAAGAAAAATAGGCAGCCAAGGATACTATATCCATCTAGTCTGTCATTGAAAATAGAAGGAGAGATAAAAAGCTTTCAGGACAAACAAAGACTAAAGGAATTTGCAAACACAAAACCAACCCTACAAGAAATATTGAAAGGGGTCCTCTAAGCAAAGAGAGCACCTAAAACCAGCATGGACCAGAAAGGATCATAGACAATATACAGCTAACTGTCAACTTACAGGCAATATAATGGCACTAAGTTCATAACTTTCAGTAGTTACCCTGAGTGTAAATGGGCTAAATGCTCCCATCAAAAGACACAGGCTATCAGATTAGATTAAAAAACAAGACCTGTCGTTACGCTGTCTGCAAGAGACTCATTTTAGACCCAAAGACACCCCCAAATTGAAAGGGAGTGGAAAACCATTTAGCATGCTAATGGACACGAAACGAAAGCTGGGGTGGCAATCTTTATATCAGACAAATTAGATTTTAAACCAAAGACTGTAATAAGAGACAAGGAAGAACACTGTATCCTACTTCAAGGGTCTATCCAACAAGAAGATCTAACAGTTGTAAATATCTATGCCACTAACATGGAGCAACCAATTATATAAGGCAATTAATAACAAAAGCAAAGAAACACATTGACAACAATACAATAATAGTGAGGGACGTTAACACCCCCCTAAATGAAATGGACAGATCATCTAAGCAAAAGATTAACAAGGAAATAAAGACTTTAAATGACACACTGGACCAAATGGACTTCACAGACATATTCAGAACATTCCATCCCAAAGCAACGGAATACACATTCTTCTCTAGTGCCCATGGAACATTCTCCAGGCTTGATCACATCCTAGGTCACAAATCAGGTCTCCACCAGTACCAAAAGATTGGGATTATTCCCTGCATATTTTCAGACCACAGTGCTTTGAAACTAGAACTCAATCACACGAGGAAAGTTGGAAAGAATTGAAATACATGGAGGCTAAAGAGCATCCTACTAAAGAATGAATGGGTCAACCAGGAAATTAAAGAAGAATTAAAAAAATTCATGGAAACAAAAGAAAATGAAAACACAACTTTTCAAAATGTTTGGGATGCAGCTAAGGCAGCCTTGAGAGGAAAGTATAGAGCAATACAAGCCTTTCTCAAGAAACAAAAAGTTCTCAAATACACAACCTAACCCTACACCTAGAGGAGCTAGAGAAAAAAACAGCAAATAAAGCCTCAACCCAGCAGGAGAAGAGAAATAATAAAGATCAGAGCAGAAATCAAT
>NW_027400403.1:0-5574 GCF_003265705.2 Callorhinus ursinus
AACTATCAAGAACAAAACACTTGGGAATAAATTTAACAAAATAAGTGCAAGACTTGTACACCAAAAACTACAGAACATTGCTGGCAGTGTTTATAGAAGACCTAAATGAACAGAAAGACATTCCATACTCGCAGACAGATTTAATATTGTTATAATGGCAATATTCCCCAAATTGATCTACAGATGGAGCATAATCCCTAAGAAAATCCCAGACAACTATTTTGCAGAAATAGGCAAGCTAATCCTAAACTCACATGGAAATGCAAGGGAGCCAGAATAGCCAAAACAATCTTGAAAAAGAACAAAGGGGAAGGACATTTTGTTTGTTTGTTTTGATTCTTTTGTGTTTTGAGTTTTTATTTGAATAATACAGTGATTCATCACTTTCATACAACACCCAGAGCTCATCACTACAAGTACCCTCCATAACTATCACCCATTTTACCCATCCCCCTGCCCACTTCTGCTCCAAGAACCCTCGGTTTGTTCCTTATAGTTGAGTCTGTTTCCTGGTTTGCCTCTCTCTCTCTCTCTTTTTTTCCATAGGTTCATCTGTTTTGTTTCTTAAATTCCACATATGAAATCATATGGTATTTGTCTTTACTGCCTGACATATTTTGCTGAGCATAATGCTCTCTGGTTCTATCCACATTGTTGCAAATGGCCAGATTTCATTCTTTCTGGTGGCTGTGTAATATCCCATTATATAAATATATCTATCATCTATCTATTTATCTATCTATTTCTCATCTATATCTCTCTCTATATATCTTCTTTATCCATCCATCAGTTGATGTACATTTGGGCTCTTTCCATAATTTGGCTATTGTTGATAATGCTGCTATAAACATCAGGGTGCATCTATCCCTTTGAATCAGTATTTTTTTTTTTAAATCTGCATATGTCTTTAGGTCTAAAATGAGTCTTACAGGCAGCATATAGGTGGGTCTTGTTTTTTATCCATTCTGACACCCTATGTCTTTTGATTGGAGCATTTAGCCATTTACATTTAGAGTAATTATTGATTGATATATATTTAGTGCCATTTTATTACTTGTTTTGTCATTGTTTTTGGAGATTTTCTCTGTTCCTTTCTAGTCTTTGTCACTTTTGGTCTTTCCTTCCCACTTAAAGTGTCCCTTTTAATATTTTTTTGCAGGGCTGGTTTAGTGGTCACAAACTGCTTCAGTTTTTGTTTGTCTGGGAGACTCTTTATTTCTTCTTCTGTTCTGAATGATAGCCTTGCTGGATAGAGTATTCCTGGCTGCATATTTTTCCCATTCAGCAGGTTGAATATATCATGTCACTCCCTTCTGGCTTGCCGGGTTTCTGTTGAGAGATCTGCCAGTAGATTATGGGTTTTCCCTTGCAAGTTAGGGAAATGTCTTGCTGCTTTTAGGATTTTTTTTCTTTATCACTATATTTTGCAAATTTAACTACAGTGTCTTCATGTTGGCCTGCTTTTCTTGATATTGATGGGAGTTCTCTGTGCCTTGTGGATTTGGATCTCTATTTCCTTCCCCTGATTAAGGTAAGTTTTCGGCTATTACTTCCTCAAATAAACCTTCAGCTCCCTTTTGTTTCTCTTATTCTTCTGGGACTACTATGATACGAATGTTACTACATTTGATATGGTCACTGAGTTCTCTAAGTCTGCTCTTGTGATCCATAGCTTTTCTTTCTGTCTTTTGCTCAGCTTCATTATTTTCCATAATTCTATCTTCTGTTTCACTTATGTGTTCCTCTGCTTCTTCCATCCTTTAGGTCATTATAGCCAGTTGGTTTCAAATTTCAGTTATTGCATTTTTAATTTCTGTCTAATTTTTTTTAGCTCCTTTATCTCTGTGGTAAGGGTCTTTCCAGCTTTTCTCAAGTCCAGTGACTGTCTTTATGATTGTTGCTTTAAGTTCTCCATCAGCCGTATTACTTATATCTGTTTCCATTAGATCTCTGGCTGTGATCTTATTCTTTCTTTTGAAATGAATTCCTTTGTCTTGGCATTTTGTCCAGGTCTCTGTCTTCCTCTGTGCATTAGAAAACCCTGTTATGTCTCCTGTTCCTGAGAGTAACGGCTTTAAAAAGGGGAGGCCATATAGTGTTCAGGGCCTGGTGCTCCAAGGAGTGTGTCTGGTATGTGCTGTTTATACTCTGCTGCTATGTTTTGGCTTTGGAGCAAAGCAGGCTAAAGCTCCAGTATTTGGGTTAGCCACCCTCAGCAGGTATCTCTGTGCCTATGCTGAGGGGTGGGGGAGGGAGATGGTGTCCACTGGATCTTTCGTCACCTGAGAGGCAACTCTGCAAATGTCACTTCTCACAGATGGACTCTAAGAAGAGTGAACAGTCTCTCTCCATGAGCCTTTGGTGATGCTCAGATTGTGCCATCCACCCCAGGATTGCTTGCATGCCTTCTCTCCTGGAGTAGGGAGTGCCGTCAGGACTCTATCCTAGCCAAGCCTGTGGACCTCTAGAACTCCAGTTTTTGAGCCCCACTGGTTGCGAAAACTCACGAAAATCAGCCCCTCTTGTTTTTTTTTTTTTTCATGGTAAAGTCTGCTTTATTGGTGGCAGTTAGTATAAGTCAATAAATATTGATCCCCAAAGAAGAACTCATTTATTTATCTGGTCCATAGAGAGCAGAATGGATCTGAACCAACTGCCTGCTGAGATGATAAACTGAAGTCAATCCTGCTTCTTGGGAAATGAAGCCATTGCTAGCTGATATATGGCATATGCTGTTCCACCAACTGTAAGGATCATAGTGGCTCTATACAGGAGGGCATCAGCTACTCCACCCTTCAGATGCACTGGAATTCCATTATCCTCCTGAAATAGCTTTTGTTTCTCTGGAACTTTATTTTCAAACTGCCTGCGTGAAGCAGTACTTATGGTCCTCTGGGCAATCTGACGAAGAGCCAGCCGATTCCACATCTTGGCTCAGTTACTATCCACCAACCGCGACAACCGACCACCAGGAACGAAAGTCCAGCCCCTCTTGTTTACCCAGCCAATGGCTTTGAGGAAGTGTTCCCCTTGTGCATATCCCTGTGTGCTCCACTCTGTCTTGCCTGTTTCCGCAACCACGGCCCCCTCCCCTCTGCAGCACCCATGATCTATTTCTCCCCAAAGCCCATCTCCACACTTCCTACCTTCCTGAATGTGGCCTCTTCTTTCCCTCTAGTTGTGCAGTTTGTCAGTCCACAGGTCAATTTCTTGGCTATTCAGAAGAATAGATTTTTAACTATCAAATAGACTTGATAGTTATCTAGCTGTGTCTGAGGGATGAGGTAAGCCTAGGGTCTTCCCACTATGCCACCATCTTAGCTCCCTCCACACTTTATGATATCAAAATTTACTACAGAGCTTCAGTAATCAATTCACTTTGGTACTAGCATAGGACAAACCTACGTAGGATAGAATTGAAAAATGGAACAGAATTAAGAACCCATAAATAAGCCCATTTACAGTGAACTGGTTTTCAACAAAAGTGCCAAGAAAATCTGATGGGAAAGAAATATTCTTTTCAACAAATAGAACAATTGCAAATTCATCCAAAAAAGGTGAATTTGGACCCTTACCTCATACCATACTAAAAATTTAACACAAAATGGATCAAAGACTTAACTGTAAGAACTAAAACTACAAAACCCTTAGAAGAAAACATGAGTAAATCTTCATAAACTTGGGTGAAGCAATGATTTCTTAGTTACCACCCCCAAAATATAGGCAATAAAAGAAAATTTGGTAAATTGTGCATCATCAAAATTAAAACCTTTTGCTCTTCAAAAGACACCATCAAAAAATTGAAAATAAGGGACGCCTGGGTGGCTCAGTCATTAAGCGTCTGCCTTCAGCTCAGGTCATGATCCCAGGGTCCTGGGATCGAGCCCCACATCGGGCTCCCTGCTCGGCAGGAAGCCTGCTGCTCCCTCTCTGACTCCCCCTGCTTGTGTTCCTGCTCTCATTCTCTCTCTCTCTGTCAAATAAATAAATAAAATCTTAAGAAAAAGAAATTGAAAATAAAACCCACAGACTATGATAAATTATTTGCAAATTATTATATCTGAGTTGTATTTAGAATACATAAAGAACTATTATAACTTAATAACTTAATAACTATCATAACTTAATAAATAATAACTATTATAACTTAATAACTATTATAACTTAGAATATATAAAGCACTATTATAACTTAATAATTATAACTTAATAACTTAATAACCTTAAAAAAGGTATGTAATATAATTTAAAAATGGGCAAAGGATTTGAAGACATTTCTCCAAAGATATACAAATGACCAGAAAGCATATGAAAATATGTTCAATGTAATTGGTCTTTAGAAAAATGGAAATAAGGAACACAATATGTCATTATTTACCCAGTAGAATATCTGTAATAAAAAAAGATAGATACTAACAAGTGTGGACCAGGATGTGGAGAAATTCAAACCGTTATGTATTACTGGTACAATGTTAAATGACGCAGCCATATTTTGGTAATCAGTTTGACTGTTTCTTAAAAAGTTATATGTAGACTTACTTTATGACCTGCAATTCCCATCAGAGGTGAAGTTGTGTACATGTTTTCATCTCTTGGTTCAAAAAAACCAAGTGATGCTGCTGTTATAAAATCCCTTCCACTTTATTTAGTTTAGGTGAATACTGTTTCTCAGCTTTCTTATCGATAAATGTTAAAATTGAGATAGAATTGGTGCTGAATCCTGTCTTATTCTGGAAATAGAACACCTATAATACATATAATACAAACAATACAAATACTGGTACACATATACAAAGTATCCAGGTATTCTTGACAGAAATGTTCATAGCATTTTAAAAGGCCAAAAAGTCAAAATAACCCAAACAACAAGTATCAATCAACTGATGAATGGATTTTTGAAATTGTAATAAATCCATATAGTTGGTATTATTTGGTCCCAAAAATACTGCAACATGGATAAAACTCAGTGAAAGAATCCAGACATGAACACATATTATATGATTCTATTTTTGTAAATTTTTTTAATGGCAAATAGAAAGTAGAGTAGTAGTTGCCTATGGCTGTGGTTGGTAATTGGAATCGACTGTAAATGGGCATGGGTTTTTTTTTTCTTTTAGGTTGATAGAAGTGTTCTAACATTAGATTGTGATGATGGTTTTATAATTCTGTAAACATAAAATTCATTGAATTGCACATTTAAAATGAGTGAACTTTATGGTATATGTATTATATTTAAAGCAGTTTGAAAAATACCTCCTGGGTAGAGGGATTATTATAATTATTTGTATTTATATGTATTTTATGTTTGGATAAATATTTATTGAAAAAGAAGTGTATATTTATTGGAAATATATCTTGAAGAGGTGACAAGGACTTTTTTCCAATTCATATATTTCTAGATGATTATCATTTATTTCTAGAATGGGACAGAATTCAGCTTCAATTCTATTCTAATTTTAATATTTATAAATATAAAGGCAGAGAAATTCTGTCCACATAAAATGAACTGATTTAGGTTATCACTGGTGATATTACCTTTGCTCCCAGCTCATGTTAAACTCAATAGGATGACTCG
>NW_027400404.1:0-5566 GCF_003265705.2 Callorhinus ursinus
TCTCTCTCTCTCAAGTAAATAAATAAATAAAATCTTTAAAAAAAAAAAAAAAACAGAAGAAGAAGCAGCAGGAGTCAAAACTGTCACCATAACGTCAAAGAGCCCAGGCAAACCCTCGGATCTCCACTTGCCTCTGGAGAACCGGGAGGACTCAGCGGATGCCCTCTCTGCCTCGTCCACCCGGGACCTCGGAATCAGAAATGCGGGTTGTTGTCGGGTGGCTGTACAGCCGCATCTGGTGGAAGGGAAGGAAAAGTGACGGTGTCACAGGACCTCTGGGAGAGAAAGTTTTTTTTTTTTTTTAAAGATTATTTATTTGAGAGAGCGAGAATGAGAGAGAGAGTACATGAGAGGGGGGAGGGCAAGAGGGAGAAGCAGGCTCCTCGCCGAGCAGGGAGCCCGATGCGGGACTCGATCCCGGTACTCCGGGATCATGACCCGAGCCGGAGGCAGTCGCTCAACCAACTGAGCCACCCAGGCGCCCTGGGAGAGAAAGTTTTAAAGGCTGGGACAAAGGTTGGCAGAGAAGCCAGGGAAGTGACCGGCCTGTGCTGGTGTCCTCAGCAGGGGAGGTCAGACAAGGTCCCCTGAACAGGACCCAGGACCCTGCATGCCTGAGCCAGGAGGGCGGATGGAGGAGAGCACCCCCCGCCCCCCGGCGTCGATCAGTGCCGGGTCTCCGGGTCTCTCATATTCTGCCCCAGGTGCGCTGCGTCCAAGTGTGCCGCCTGCACTGTCCCCAAGTCCCCAGCACTCAGGACACCAGGGCGGAGGAGGGCTCTGTGCAGGGCACAGCCAGGCCGTCTCCACGGCTCTGGGCCACTCGTCAGCCGCCGGGCTCTGCATCCCTCTGACCCCAGGTCCTTGGGTTTCTGGCTCTGCTGGCCTCTGCAGGGACGCTCACCACACTGTCCCTTCCCCCTGCCCCATCCTCCGGCTTCCCCTCGCACCTCTGCCCACAGCCCTCCCTCCTCCTCCTTCTGCCCAAGAATCCAGAGCAAAGCAGCCTTCTCCCCTGTCCTTGTCTGCATAGGAGAGTGGTGAGAATGAACGGTGCCATCAGGTTGGTGGCCTGAACATTTGGTAGCAGAGGCAATGAGGGTCTGGTCGTCCTCAGGGAGAGTCCTGGGGTGGGCTCACAGGCTGTGGGTATGGAGGGGACCCTTTAAGAGGGGATGGGACTTGGTCCCCTGCCCCTGCAGGGCCTAGGGACAGATGAGGAGTCTATAGAGACTGGATTTTGGGGAGGAGGGAAGGAACAGAGAAGGTGCCCACTCAGAGCCAGTGCGGCCTCCACCCACTGTCAGCCCTTTGTCCAAGCTACTTGGACGTTTACTCAGACCAATAGCCAGTGAGACCTTGAGTGTCCCGGATAGTACCAGCAGCGCCTCCCATGACTGACAGTCCCTCTGTGTCCTCCTAGATCCTCTGAGGGCCTATTGGAGATGCTTCCTCATGACACAGCAGAGGAAGACACCCTGTCTAATGCCAAGGTATAGTCGCCTGTCTTTGTCCGAGATGGATACGTTGCTTTGTCGGTTTATTTCATGTTCCATTGAACTCACGTGTGGAAAATCTGACAATGTATATTGTAGATGGGATGTGCAGTTCTCATTGTGGGGAGAGTCTTGCCCCTCTTAGCGACTGATACCTGATTCAAGGGGGCACTCACATGGTAGCCTCAGTTACAACCTGGACAGTAGTGAGCACCTCAGTTTGCAGCAAATTCTCTCCTTGGAAAAGAATTTTGCAATTGCCAATCAAAATGGGCCTGAGATACTGATTCTCCAAGGAAAGTTGGTGTCTTTTGGCATAAGTACGTTTGCTCTATTCTTGCTTTGGGGTTCCCTAAAGTCAACCACTGCCTCCCGTCTGGTTTGCTAGACTCACCCAGAGAACGAAAGCCCCATGCAAGCAATGTACAGCATGACCTGACCCTCGCGGTGTTTTCTGTAACTGCAGGGGTCCTCCAGACGCGGTGAAAATGGTACGTATTTTAGAGTCACTTACTTACTGAGGAAAAATCCGTAAGAAAGGAAAGGTGGGGCTCTCTTGTTGGTTTTAGTCTGGAAGGTCACCTTATTTCCAGCTTCCCGCTGGGAATGAGGAACGGGGACGTTTCTGGACGTAACGACTTTCCAGGTAAAGGACCGTGGCCAGTGCTACAGTCCCTGGGGGCAGCCGTGTTCCCTTTAGGTGGTGTGGGTCTGTGTGCACAGGCTTCAGGGGTGTCTCTGTGTGCATCTGTGTGGTGTGAACGTGAGGTGTCGGCAATGTCTGTGGCCGAGAGCACATGTTCCCCCAGTAAATACGTCCCATGTACACGTCACAACTTGGTGTCACTTTTCTCAGAGAAAACTCCATCACCCCTGCACTCTTTGCACAGGTTGTCTTGCTCAACCCTCGCCACAGCTGTGCCAGCATTGGTTTTCTCTCCCCGCCCCTCAAAGGGAGAAACTGAGGTGCAGAGATGAGTGACCCGAGCTCAGGAGCTCCCCAGGCAAGAGCCAGCCCGGGATCCCAGGCACGTGGCTGATGTTCCGAACTACTGCCCTGCACTCATCACTCGTGCAGGGTCGCTAGCGAGGGGGTTCCAGCATCTGTGAACGTGTCTGGAGCCCCAGAGTCTATAGCGCTCCCACTCGCGGCCACGGCACTAGCGTGAAGTGCAGGTAGAAAGCCCGGTCCCCTGGCCAGCCCACAGATTCGGAGAGGTGTGAGGCCACCTCGACAGTGTAGGTCCACATATGGCAGTGCTGGGGTCGCTCCTCAGCCTCCAGCCCAAAGCAGGTAAGAGTCGGGGAGATATCTGAGTGTGTTTGATGCTATGATCACCACAAGCCCTGGAAACGTCGGGTTGTGTGAGCTGCATAGCCTGGGACAGTGACAAAG
Organism: Callorhinus ursinus; assembly: GCF_003265705.2. NCBI lineage: Eukaryota > Metazoa > Chordata > Mammalia > Carnivora > Otariidae > Callorhinus > Callorhinus ursinus. The sequence goes on from NW_027400404.1 coordinate 2,893, forward strand.
AGGGACTCCATACCTGGCTGTGTTACCGGCCTGGACTCGGCCCCTCCCCCACTCAGGGCCCGCTCCTTTGCCTCCTTCCACTGACTTGGGTGGCCCAGAACCGCTCAGTCCTTGTTTTTTATTTATTTAAAAAAAAACTTTTTTGTAATTGTCATTTATTTTTTTAATTTTTTAAATTTTATTATGTTACGTTAGTCACCATACAGTTCTTCATTAGTTTTCTGATGTAGTGTGCCATGATTCATTGTTTGCATGTAACACCCAGTGCTTCATTCAATACGTGCCCTTCCTAATACCCATTACTGCGCTCATCCATCCCCCCACCCCCTCCCCCTGAAACCTTCAGTTTGTTTCCCAGAGTCCATCGTCTCTCACGGTTCGTCCCCCGCTCTGATTCTCCCCTTCATTTTTCCCTTCCTTCTCCTAATGTCCTCCACGCTATTCTTTATGTTCCACAAATAAGTGAAACCATATGATAATTGACTTTCTCTGCTTGACCTATTTCACTTAGCATAATCCCCTCCAGTTCCGTCCATGTTGATGCAAATGGTGGGTATTCATCCTTTCTGATGGCTGAGTGATATTCCATCGTATATATGAACCACATCTTTATCCATTCCTCTGTTGAAGGGCATCTCGGGTTCTTCCACAGTTTGGCTTTTGTGGACATTGCTGCTATGAACATAGGGGTGCATGTGGCCCTTCTTTTCACTACGTCTGTATCTTTGGGGTAAATACCTAGTAGTGTAGTTGCTGGGTCATAGGGTAGCTCTATTTTTAATGTCTTGAGGAACCTCCATACTGTTTTCCAGAGTGGTTGCACCAGCTTGCATTCCCACCAACAGTGTAGGAGGGTTCCCCTTTCTCCACATCCTCGCCAACATTTGTTGTTTCCTGTTTTGTTAATTTTTGCCATTCTAACCGGTGTAAGTTGGTATCTCATCGTGGGTTTGATTTGCATTTCCCTGATGGCTAGTCAGTCCTTGTTAACCTGTCACTGCCATACACGCTGGCCCGAGTCCATGTCAAGCAACGCCCCCTGAGTGAGCCCAGCAGCACCACCAGGGACTGAGTTAGGCCGTGTCCTCCTAGCTCCCCCCGAGGGTGGCGCACCCCGGGGAAAAGGCCCCAACAAATGCCAGGGTGAGCTCGCCTGCCTTTGTTTGAGATGCAAACCCTGCTTTCTTGGTTTCTTTCTTTCATTTTAAATTCAATTGAATTCACACGTGAAGCTGTGAGCATGTGCATCACACATGATATTTACCATTTCCTTCTTGGGGGGCTTGGGGGGATGTCGAGTCCCACTGGGGACACCTGGTTCATTCAGCTGCTGGTGAATGGCAGCACCAGCTGGTAGAGTGTGTGGGGGCCTATCCTCAGCAGAAATCTCCCCTCATCGGATGAAGAATTTCATGATTGGCAACTGATACGGACTAAGAGTATGTGATCCAGGAAAAGCTCAGGCCCATTTCACCAGCGTCCTCTCTGCTGGCCTTGAGACCTTCAACTGGACAGTTCCCCGGCCAGTTTGCTAAACTCACCAATTTGGACAAACAACCTGGGCAGATGGTACACGGAGCGATCTGATCTGCATGCTGTTTTCTGTCACTGCAGGTGGTCTCCGGAGTAAGTGACAACAGTACGAACTCCACAGTCCCTTGCTTGCTGGGGAAAGATCTAGATGGTAAGAGAGGTGGGGCTCCCCTGCCTGCTTTCCTCTGGAGCGCCACCTTGATTCTGGGTTCCTGCTGGGAACGAGGGCTGGGGTGTGAGGAGGGAAGCTGACTCTCCAGGTAAAGAACCGTGGCCATTTTTCCACAAGCACATTTGTTCCCTTTAGGGGGTGAGGGTTTGCGTGCTTGGCAGTGGGCTAGGAATCAGGTGGTGTGATTGTGAGTGTGGGTGCGTGTATGTGTCTCCCTAGATCGAGGTCCCCTCCAGCAACACATTTGCCAGCGTCAGCTTCTAAGTCACCATTCCCATCACCATTGTTTCATGCGATTATCTGTTTCAAACTTGATCACATCTGTGCACTTCCTTGTATGCCACACACACCTGAATGACCTTGGGGGGAGACCCCATCACCAGCTAGGAGAATGTTCACAGGGTTCTAAGCGGAAAGAACTGTTTTGCAGAATCACGGTTATGGGGTCAACAAAAACTTCAGATCTGACCTCTGAGCGGGCTGGTTCATTCCCCACAGGGCACTGGGATCAGTCAGGACTAAAGAGAAGGAGCCCTAATGGTATCTAATTGGCCTCTGAGAAAAGGGAGGCTGGAGAGGTTGCTGAACTGCCGGGGGGTCGCACAGCCTGTGAATGCAGAGCCCAGCACTGAGATGAGGACCTTCAGCCCCAGACCCTATGCACTGTCTCTCATGCCTTCCCTGCCCGGGAGAGAATAAGGATGAGGCAGGTTGTGCTGTCATGGCTGGTTTGAGCCCTGGATGGACATCTTCCTAAAAGCCTGGAGAGAGGGACTTGCTTCCTGTTCCAGCGTCTTCTCCAGCTACCTGTGCGACAGACCAGGCACTTTCCTTCATGGAAATTGGGGGGAGGCAGAGAATGGAGTCAGGTCTGCTAATACAGTTTATGTCCCAGATGGAATACGGATCAGTCTCAACCTACTGGCGGCATGATGATGGACAGTACCATTGCTGTAGATTTCTTGTTGG
>NW_027400405.1:0-5565 GCF_003265705.2 Callorhinus ursinus
CTAAGCTACCCTACTTCTACCTCCAACATGGTACTGGTAATTTTACATTAGAAAACTTTTTTTATTAAGTGGCAGTTCGCTTTTGGGTCAGCCTTTTTTTTTCAAGACTTTGTTTTGTTTTGTTTTAAAGTAATCTCTACACCCAACATGGGGACCAAACTTACAACCCTGAGATCAAGAGACGCATGCTCTACCGACTGAGCCAGCCAGGCACCCCTGGGTAAGTCTTTTCTTAAGTAAACAATATTTTCAAACGTAGATCCTTTTTATTTAATTTTTTAAAATTACTTTATTTTTTAAAAGTAATCTCTCTGCCCTACATGGGGCTTGAACTCACAACACAGAGATCAAGCGTTGCATGTTCTATCGACTGTGCCAGGCAAGCACTCCTGTCTTTTTTATTGTTTTAAAAATCATTACATTACATTGATTTGTGTAAATCTGATCAACACAGATTACACTTATCTGCTGTTTTACAGGATCGGCAGTGGAGGAACACAAATTCGAAAGCTCACCTGCGAAGCCGTTAGTGTTTCCAGTTTATGAAGTCTCTGAAGGATGTTCTGCATGTCCTCCTGCAGGCGCAGGAGGACGAGACCAATCTGTTCATTGAGGCTGCCTCTTGACCCTCTGTTGGAGCCCCAGCGTTCCCCATCACCTCTGCTTCCTACTTGCCGACCCTTGGGTCCTTCGCTCATGTATGGCAGTGTATGCCCTATTTTAAGACAGCAAAATAAGGGAGTTTTAAATAATTGTTATAGAAGTAGCAACAGTGCGTTTTACTCATTTTCCTCTATTATTTCTTTGAGTTCTAAATCTCCAAAGTGGAGTGGAAGCAATCAGGAAGTACACAAAAGACAGAGAGAAAAGAAGTAGATATATAAGCTTCTATTTGTATTAATATACTCAATGTTTTTCTTGCTAAGGTTTTATAATGTACTTATTACACTAGCACATGACGAAATGCATGTAATTCACACATAATTTACATACTTGGGGTGCATTCTCAAAAATTCCTTACTAATGGGGCACCTGGGTGGCTCAGTCGTTAGGTGTCTGGCTTCAGCTCAGGTCATGGTATCAGGGTCCTGGGATCGAGCCCCACATCGGGCTCTCTGCTCGGCGGGAAGCCTGCTTCTCCCTCTCCCACTCCCCCTGCTTGTGTTCCTGCTCTTGCTGTCTCTCTCTCTGTCACATAAATAAATAAAATCTTTTTTAAAAAATTAAAAATTAAAAAATAAATTCTTGCCCAAATTTCTGATTTCTTTAGGAAAAACAGAATCAAAAAGGAAGAATTACTGGGTCAAAGGATGACAACTCTGTAGAGGTTCTTTTTTTTTTTTTTTTTTTTTTGAGAGCCAGAGAGAGCATGAGCAGGGGGAGGAGCAGAGGGAGAGGGAGAAGCAGACTCCTCACTGAGGGTGCCTGATGCAGGGCTCGATCCCAGAACACTGGGATCATTACCTGAGCTGAAGGCAGATGCCCAACCCACTGAGCCATGCAGGCGCCCCTTTGTAGAGGTTCTCAATGAGTGTTGCCAAGTTATTTTTCAGAAAGGCTGTAACAGTTTTACATTGCAGCATATAAAAAGTACTACTGTGCAGAAATGGAATATTACAAGTTCTTATCTGTTTGCTAATACAGCGGGTAAGTTTTGTTTGTTTGTTTTAAATAATAAATAGGAAACTGTTTACCTCGTTGCCCTGTGGCACCCTGGAACCCTAGAGCGGCAGCAGGATTCCCAAAGGTGAGCTTGCTTCAAGCAGTGTTTTTGTAAAAGTGGTCTTGCTAGAGAAACGGAACTGGGGCTGTTTACCAGGTGAAACCCCAAAGAGAACACCGAGGTGCTTATGCCATTTCAAGACTTTACTCTTGTATTGAAGGGAAGTAAGTTTTGAAGTGGTTCTTCAGCTTTCAGGAAAGGACCACTTCAGCTATTGGTATGGAATTTGCAAGGGGGAAAAAAGTGGGAAATCTGGTTGGAGGCTTGGTTTTTTCCTGCATCCCTAAGAGACTGAGATATTCTGTGAGGGCCTGTCGGAGGGTACAGAAGGCCCTAGAGAATTAGTCCCATCTCTGCTCACTTTACCATATCCTATGTCACAGTCAGCTTTCAAACCAGCCTTCACAAAGACAGGATTAATCAGACCATTCCCATGTGATGGTAATCCCCACCTCCAGTCACGCAATCCAACGATTCATTTTTTTCCTTTTGGAGCACTTATCACCATTTGCAACCAATCTGAATTATTTGCTTATTCACTGTCAGCTCCCCTTTACTAGAACATGAGCTCTGTGGAAGGAGGGACTATCTCGTTCTCTACAGCATCCCCAGGAACCCAGAACAGAGCCTGACAAAGAACAGCTCAATAATACTTGTTCAATGCTGAGGCAGATTTACTGTGAAGCTCGTGAAGCTTAACTTCAGGGTCTGGCACTTTTATGAACCCCTGTGATTGCCGGGAGTTGTGGTGTTTTATAGGTGGGGTGAAGTCAGGTTATAAATCGGAAGCCTTTTGGGCGCCTGGGTGGCTCAGTTGGTTACGCAACTGCCTTCGGCTCAGGTCATGACCCTGGAGTCCCGGGATCGAGTCCCACAGCGGGCTCCCCGCTCAGCGGGGAGTCTGCTTCTCCCTCTGACTCTCTTCCCTCGCACGCTCTCTATCTCTCATTCTCTCTCTCTCAAATAAATAAATAAAATCTTAAAAAAAATAAATTGGAAGCCTTTCATACATACAATTTTGGTAAACTGCTTAAAGAAAGGGACCTGAATCCAAGGCTCTAGTAATAGGTTGTGATCTTTCTCTTCTTCGTTTAATATTTACCATTTGGTACGTGTTCAAATGGCTAGTATTTGAACAATAATTTTCTTTCTTTTTCTTAAATATTTTATTTATATATTTGAGAGAGAGCACGAGCAGAGGGGAGGGGCAGAGAGAGAGGGAGCAGACTCCCCGCTGAGCAGGGAGCCCGATGCGGGACTCGATCCCAGGACCCTGGGATCATGACCTGAGCTGAACGCAGACACTTAACCAACTGAGCCACCCAGGAGCCCTAAACAATAATTTTCTTAATACCATCACTTCTCTCTTTTTTCCCCCTATGTCTTCATTTGTTTTATGCAGATTTTTTTCAACCGGACACACAGATAATCCTTTCACTTTTTATGCTCTCATGAAATTATATAGGGATTTTCCTTTTTTTCAGCGAATAACATCATGATTTAATATTTGTATATATTGCAAAATAATCACCACAGTAAGTCCAGTTAATATCTGTCACCATACAGTTACAGATTGTTTTTCCTTGTGGTATCTTTTAAAATTTACTATCTTAGCAACTTTCAAATACCCAATACAGTATGATTCATGATCGTCACCATGCTGTACATCATATCCCCATGACTTCCTTATTTTAGAAGTGGAAGTTTTTACCTTTGACCCTTGTCCCATTTCACATCCCCTGCACCTCGGCCTCTGGCAGTGATCAATCTATCTATTCTCTGTCTATAAGCTTAGTCTTTTTTCTTAGACTCTACATATGAGATCATATGGTATTTATCTTTCTGTTAATTCTCTTTTTGGACAGTACCTATTCATTCCTAACTTTGAACAATTATAAATTAACACATACTTACTTTTCTTCCCCATTCAACTCTATTCTGTTACCTGACCACAGTACTATTCTTAATGTTTACCTTTGTATTGTTAAATGTTCTTTATCTCTACTTCTTGATTTGTCAGCTATCTTTTCATTTAAGTAAGGAAATGTGGAAAAGACAGAATTCAAATTTTTACCTACAGTAGCAAATAAAAGCAGAAACGCAGCTAGAGGAACCTGTAAGCAATTGCTCGGGGGAAGGGGGGTGACAGAACATAAATTTGGCTACCTCGGAAAACTGCATGAAAGATGGAGAAATAGGGATGTTCCCCACCCCCCCAACCGGTACCTTCAGAGACCAAACTACTATGCCTCCTAGAATCAAAGGAGAGAACCAGGCATAAAGAAAAATGGTCATATGTTATGTAAGGATAATTTTTAACATCTCCTTTGTAGGTGGATAGTTCTAACGTCTCTCCCATCTGAAACTTTCCCGTTTTACTAATTCGTTTATAAAGAGTCAGTGAGAACAAAAAAGAATACACACCTCTCCCGCTTCTGACGTTAGGGCAGTCCCCATTTTCTCCACCCTGTCTCTCACGGTGTGGTGCTCCGCTGTTACTCCGGCCATCTTCTCCTCCATGCTTTACTTCACCTTTTCCTTCAACGGCTACCACCTGCAGTTCCCCAATGTTGCCATTTCCAGGAGATCCTTCTTCAGGAAAAGCAGAATTTTCCACGGGCTGATTGGGATCACCATCCAGGTAATATCGAAATGGTCCGTTGTTTGATGTAAAGCTGTCTAAAGACTACAAATTTAAAACAATACTTAGGTAAAAGCTATAAACATAAGTTTTTACGATAATAGAAGAATTACTGTTCCTATAAAACTTTTTTCATGTTATGATAGGAAATATTTTTCTAAAACGGTATTCATCTACTGCTTCCTTTGTGTCGGGAAGAAACGGGACGGAAATGATTTAGCCGTGAGCAAAGACTTGAGTAGTTTTGACAATGAATTGTTCTCATGGGTCAGTCATTCATCCAAGAGATTTTTTAAAAAATGTCTAATCTTGGGAACACCTGAGTGGCTCAGACGGTTAAAAATGTCTACTCTTATTCTAGTTACTATGCTAAACTCTAAGGATAAGATGAAGAAAGAGTTAAAAATCTCTGTCTGCAAGAGGCTTCTTAGTCTTGGTAAGGGAGTGAAAGAAGTTAAGATCACTACAACATAGTTTGATAAGTGTTATGAAAAAGACAGACAATGGGCGCTGGCTACAGGAACTCACGCGAGGGGCGCCGTACTGGGGCTGAGTGGAGGCTTCCTAGACGAAATGATACGAACTAAGTAACTTGGCCATAAAAAAGGAATGAAATTTGGCCATTCTCAACAACACGGATGGACCTAGAGGGTATTAGGCTAAGTGAAATAAGTCAGACGGAGAAAGACAAATACTGTATGATTTCACTTATGTGTGGAGTCTGAAAAGCAAACAAAAGCCAACAACTCTTAAATACAGAAAACTAACTGGTGGTTGCTAGAGGGGAGGTGGATGTGGCAGGGATGGGTGAAATAGATAAAGGGGATTAACAGCTACAAACTTCCAGCTGGAAAATAAAGAAGTCTCAGAGGTGGAAAGTATAGCATAAGAAATACAGTCAACAATATTGTAATAGAGTTGTATGGTAACTACACTTATCGTGGTGAGCACCGAGTTAAGTAATGTACAGAATCATTGAATCAACATGTCGTACACCTAAAACTAATATAATATTGTATGTTAATTATATTTTAAAAAATAAGTCAGTGTGAAGAACAGATTTATTTGAAAATTATTCACTTTCTTGACTGTCAATCAATGTTTCAAACATAGGGACTAGCTTTAAGAGTTTACCCTCTGTCTCCCCATCCCACCTCCCTCAGAATATTTACAAATATAAATATATGATAAATGACAATAT
>NW_027400406.1:0-5556 GCF_003265705.2 Callorhinus ursinus
AAATGACATATCAGATAAAGGGCTAGTATCCAAAATCTATAAAGAACTTATCAAACTCAACACCCAAAGAACAAATGATCCAATCAAGAAATGGGCAGAAGACACGAACAGACATTTTTCCAAAGAAGACATCCAAATGGCCAACAGTCACATGAAAAAGTGCTCAACATCGCTCAGCATCAGGGAAATCCAAATAAAAACCTCAATGAGATACCACCTCACACCAGTCAGAATGGCTAAAATTAACAAGTCAGGAAATGACAGATGTTGGCGGGGATGCGGAGAAAGGGGAACCCTCCTACACTGTTGGTGGGAATGCAAGCTGGTGCAACCACTCTGGAAAACAGTATGGAGGTTCCTCAAAAAGTTGAAAATAGAGCTGCCCTTTGACCCAGCAATTGCACTACTGGGTATTTACCCCAAAGATACAAATGTAGGGATCTGAAGGGGTATGTGCACCCCGATGTTTATAGCAGCAATGTCCACAATAGCCAAACTATGGAAAGAGCCCAGATGTCCATCGACAGATGAATGGATAAAGAAGATGTGATATATATACACAATGGAATATTATGCAGCCATCAAAAGGAATGAAATCTTGCCATTTGCAACGACGTGGATGGAACTGGAGGGTATTATGCTGAGTAAAGTAAGTCAATCAGAGAAAGACATGTATCATATGACCTCACTGATATGAGGAATTCTTAATCTCAGGAAACAAATTGAGGGTTGCTGGAGTGGTGGTGGGGTGGGAGGGATGGGGTGGTGGATGATAGACATTGGGGAGGGTATGTGCTATCGTGAGTGCTGTGAATTGTGTAAGACTGTTGAATCACAGACCTGTACCTCTGAAACAAAGAATACATTATATGTTAAAAAAAGAAAAAAGAAGATAGTAGGAAGGGAGAAATGAAGGGGGGGAAATCGGTGGGGGAGATGAACCATGAGAGACTATGGACTTTGAGAAACAAACTGAGGGTTCTAGAGGGGAGGGTGGTGGGGGGATGGGTTAGCCTGGTGTTGGGTATTAAAGAGGGCACGTACTGCATGGAGCACTGGGTTTTATACGCAAACAATGAATCATGGAACACTACATCAAAAACTAATGATTTAATGTATGGTGATTAACATATAATAATAATAAAAAAAAGGTGTTCTTTTTATGTTAACCAAAATACAACTTCCCAGATTCTAACAATTATTTGTTCCAACAATATAATCTAAAGATTATAATTTTACTTTATCAATAGTTAAATGATAGCCTATCTGATAGAAGTTAATATGATTAATCTGAAGAGTACAATAATATATCAATTCTGGGATTCATAGATTAAAAACCTCTCCTGGGCTTGGGAGAAATTACTCCTTGTACAAAGGCTCTAGGCCAGTGGTTACTTCTTAACCTTTTTGGAGATACAGACTTCTTTGAGTGTTTCATGAAAATTATGGATATTCTTTTCCCCAAAAATTCGTGTGTGTACACAAACACCTTTGTATAAGTTTTAGGAAGTTTATAGACTCCCCCTGAAATTCATTTTGGATGTAGGGTAAGAACTCTTTTTCTAGACCTTATCCTAAGGGATAACTTAGAAAAAGAAAATTAATATGAAGTAACTATTACATGCTACATAGCTACTGTATGTTACATACTGATCAATCTTAGTGATTTTCATATATGGTATCTCATTTAAATAACAAATATGATGAAGACACTGAATAATTTATTCATAATCACATTAGCTACTATACAGTAGTAACAGTCATTATTGATCAGACTAACCCCATGTAATAGACCATATATCTATAAGGCCAAATGAACAGATCATATTATTCATTTCAAGAAATAAGGAAAATTTTATAGAGAAAAGAATTAGTCAAATCAATTGCCTGGTATTCTGGACAGAATACCGGTGGCTGACTTACTGAACTTTTAAGCTCTGTTTGCATTCTACAGGCATAGTTAACCTGGGAGCTCCCCAAATGTATTGCCTTTTTTTTTCCATCAGCAGTTTCAAAACAATATTAAATGTGAATGAATTAATCAAAAATCTAGTTTACAGTGTGTACATGCACCATTGCCAAATTAGAACAATTCAGAGATCATCAAACCTGTAGCACCATGGTCATGAGGATTGATGTTTTAATGAAAGAAAAGTACATTTTCTGGATACTTTTCATTGGGCTTCTTTAGTGTAATAAGGAAAATTATTGGCATGCAATTCACCATGAAGTACATGCTTTTCTATAGAAATGATTCTGCCCATAATATTCATTCAGTTCCATCTAAGCAGGGATATTTTAATTTTCTGCCTTTCAGTAATGTGTAGAAAAATGGAAACCGTATGTGCATATAGAGAAATCTGTAGTGGAATTTAAAAATTACGTCTTCATAAAGTGTTATCTAAATGTTGGCTTTGAATTGAGGTAGCTCTACGTACTTAAAGGGCGTAGTTGAAGCAATATGAGAAAGGTAAAAAAAAAAGCCAAGAACTTGGAATCAGAAGTCAGTTTTATATTTCACTTCTGCCATGTACTACTCAAGTATCCTTAGATGAAAACTTCCCTCTCTGAGCTTTTGTTTTCTCATCTGTAAATTAATTAAGAATGATAATAACTCTGACTGCACTTACCTTTCAGTTTTGTGAAGACCAAAGCAAATTAGAGAGTCTATATAAAAGTACTTTAAAATTTTATTATGGAAATTTTCATACATAGACTAGAATAATATAGCATAGAATAGTATAGAATAGTATACTATATTCTATACTAAAAATAGAAATAGTATAATGAAAAGTAGAATAATGTAATGAATCCTAATATACTTTCCATCCAAATTCAACTGTTGTCAAGGTTTTGCAATCTTTACAAACCCCAGGCATGATACCATTCCACCTTAAACTTAAGTGTACACCTCTAAAAAATTTGAACATTTTCTTACATAATCTTTATACCATTATGACACCTAGCAAAATTAACAATAATCCTTTGGCCATCAATCAAGTACCCTGTTCTTAATCAAATTTTCTAGGTTCTTCTAAAAAATTCTTCTTATGGTTAGTTGATGTGAATCAGGATTCAAGCAAGGTCCTTATATGACATTTGGTTGTAAACTCTAGAATTGTCCTATAGAATGCCTCTTATTTGGATTTGTCTGTTTACTTCCTATGGCATTTTTAGATTTGTTTCTCTAGTCCCCATAATTCCTGTAAAAGGAATTTAACACTAGAGTTGTGATTAGATTTATGATCAACATTTTTTGACAAAAATCTTCATGGGTTTATGGTATATTTCATATTGATCATTTATGCAGGAATACAATGTCTGGACTTTCCATTTTTAGTGATAATGGGTATCAGTGGGCATGATTAGAACCTAAGCTCACACTGAACAAATCTCCCAATGACCTTTTCATCTAGTTTCACTTTTTGGTGATCTTTGCCTAAATCACTTATTTCATTAGGAGTTTCAAAAGGGTCAATTTTGTCTAATTCTATCATTTCCCCCAACATTTATTAGCTGAACTTTTATTGTAAGGAAGAACTTCAACGAGGTTCATCCTCTTCAACTGGGTATTGACTACCCAAAAATGTGGTTTGTAAGGGATGGTAGGATAAATGTTAATTCTTTCTATCCACTCGCTTATCTATTGTGGTATAATAAACCACCTGAAAACTTAGTGGCTTAGACCAAGAACCCCTTTTTTTGCTCTGTGGGCCAAAAATCTGAGTGGGTTCAGTGAGGCCGCTCTGCTGTTCTTGCCCAGGGTCAGTAATGTGACCCTTATGTGTGGTCATGTGGTGGTATGTCAGTAGTTTGGTGGTTCTGTGGGGACTGGATGGTAAAGATGGTCTCCCTTACATGTTTGGAGATTGCCGGCCCTTAGCTGGGGGCCTTGGTTCTCCTCAAGGCTTCTTAAACAGGCTAGCTCAAGTTTGTTCACATTGTGGTCTCAGGGTTCCCATTGCAGCCAAAAGAACAACCTCCAACGTGCAAGCATGTCTTACACATCTGCTTGCGTCACGTTTACTAAGGCTGCATTGGCCAAAGCAAGTCACATGGCCTTGCTCAGATTCAAGGAAAGGACAAAAGGAGAAAGATTTCTTGTTTGGAAGAGCAGTGAAGTCACATTTCAGAAGGACATGCAAACCAGGATGGGGCGGTTTTCTTGTGGCCATCTCTGCAAATAATCGGCCACACTTTCTAATGGCCAGTTTTCCAAGTTATAAATTGGTGCCAGTTTACTTACAAGTATTGTTAACATTATTATGAGCTCATGGGATTTTATATTTTTAAGCCTATCTAAAGTGTTTTGGTTATTTTTCTTTTTGTTGTTCCCAAATTGTCCCACTTTGGGCCAGTGGAGGCTCCTTCATGTTTTTGGTTCTTGTGTCTTTTTAAAATGATTCTTTGACTCTTGGATGGCTTCTTTTCTTTCCAGGCCCCACAAGACATCACTTGCTCACCTTACATATTTCTTGCCCCAAATCTGGAACTGGTCATTCCTCCAGGAAACCCCGATCCTTGACATAAGTTATACTCATTGATGTTGAATTGTCATTGCCTCTAGCCTTTTTCAGTCCACAGAATTTGGAAATATGTTTTTTTTAAATATAATTATTCGGGAGCAAAATGATGCACTCATGTTGAGATTTCAAATTTAGCATTTGGGGATTATAATAGTGCTCTATTTGTATATTGTAAAGTACTCTACAAAAATGCTATCATCGTTTAGATATGCCTACATAAAACCATCTTTGTTCCTTTTTTTTAGGGATACTATTATCTCTCAACCCCTGGAAAGAAAAAAACAACGCTCTGCTTAGCATGTGGACGAACCAGGAGAGCAGAAAAGGGGCTCAAACAGTTGCGTCCAGGACTGCCATTCCTCTGTGCCTCGGGCTGCAAGACCCGGATGCCATTCTCACGAGGGCCTTTCAAGGTCATCAGTGTGGCAGAGGTGTGTAACGACCTGAGCTCTGCTAATACGTGTGTGGCATCACTTTGGAAACTTTGATGTATTCATTATCTGCATTGCACTCAAGTTCATCTTCAGTCATCCAATTCATCTTCCTTTGATGCCCCTTTACTACTCCACCTGCATTGATTTCCTCTTCCCCATTGTAATTTAAAATACATTGTCTATTAATAGTTCGATACACTCTTTGAAGTTAATTGGGCACTTCTGCAGCTTTAATCATCTACTAACACCTTCCACTGCTCTCTGTGTTGCTTTTAGATGAGGAAGTAACTGCAAATCTTTACTTAGTGGAGCAGACTTTTGCCTATATTCACAGGGCAAACTTCTTTTTACTAGTATGGAACATTTCAGGGGGAATTTGACGTGTTGTTCATGATGAATTCATGCATCCATGTCTAATACTATTTATAGCTCATGGAGAAAAAAAATCTCTGCCACTTTCCTGTTATCTTAATTTAAAATGGCACCATTTAAAAAGTCCTCTCTTTCAAGTTTAGAGTAGGATGTGCTAAGGGGAACTTACACACCTATAAATGACATATCAGATAAAGGGCTAGTATCCAAAATCTATAAAGAAC
>NW_027400407.1:0-4679 GCF_003265705.2 Callorhinus ursinus
AGTTTGTTTGCCTAGACTCAAGGTTTAGGATGCTATGAGGATGGCTTGTTTTATCAGGGATATTGGTTTAATGACTCAAGAGTACCATCCCAATTTTTGCCTACGAGGCCTTACCTAAGCGCTCCTGGATGTTTACACTCACAGTTGCCTGGTATTGCTGAGCTTCTATTTCTGTCCTGTGCTATGCAGGATATAGGAGTGGGCATCTGTGAAGGGGAATGTGCTTAACGTAATTCTTTCTCTTCATTATTTGCAGAAGACCGAACTGATCAGGAGGGTCTGGGAAGACAAGAGCCGGCTGCCCCCAGGTAACTCTGGACACTCGGGGGATGGGGATTCAAAAGTGGCACCCGGGGAGAAGCAGAAAGTGCTGACGAGCACGGTATTATCCATGCAGTCAAGGGCAAATTACCAGTTTCACAATGTTCTCTGTCTTTACTGTTGTACTGGGATTGCTTCCCATTTCTTAGTGACTTCTAGAGTTGAGTACCCCACAGTCCGCTGACCCGGGTTTACGAATATGTCACAGGGACCACGGTGCTTGCTCATTCTTGTGTGCTTTAGAGAGCCATGCACATCTGCTCTCTGTCTTTAGATTTCGCATGTTGACATGTGTTCATAACATTAAAATATCATAGCAAGTAGAGAAACATGTTCTATGATGCCACAAGGTTGAGAGAAAGAGGGCTTCCTGGCATGAGATTTCTGTGACAGTCCACTGCCCCCAGAGCTGCTCGTGCTTGGCCACTACATGCAGAATTCAATGCCATTTGCATGGAAGAGGGAAGGCCACCATTGTGGGACTCTGTGTGTTATGAGTCATAAGTGGACGGCCCAGAGATAATTCAGTCTCTTTCGTCAGAAGCTTGCTATTTGGCCCGTGCACGAGCACTTATTTTCCTTTCGAACAGCTGCCCCTGTGAGAAACACAACGTGTCCCACAAAAACAAGAATTGTTTCTCTTTTTAATGGGTCATTCCCCTCTTTGCTTTCTTGACCACTCTTTCCTGCCTTGCATCAAAGCCTGACAGGACATATGACTTCAGATCCCTCTTAGGTTAATCTTCACTTGTCCCTACCCTGCAGGCTCAGCAGACAGCTGGTAGAGGGGGTACAGCAGGACGTCTCAAGGGACTCTCAGGATGAACACTACTTGACATACTCAGTTCTCCCCGACCTGTCTGACTCCTACTGGCCTTACAGGAGCACCACCATCTTCCTACCCGAGGAACTGGAAGTCTGTTCCTCTCTGGAAGTGACCAGTGAGTACTACATTGTCCACCTGATCAAGCTCCACCTGGACACCCACAAAGATCTCCTGTTCTTTGTACCCCAGACCTCTGCTGTGCCGAGAGAGGTCATCCCTGTGGGCAGGCCCTGTAGAGACAAACTGGTCTGAACTGGGCTCTAGGATTGAGTTTTAAGCACAGACATCAGGTGGGCGAGGCAAATTTGTTCTCTTCTTAGTCCCAGGGCATGCCCATGTTACCTTGATTTCTCTGTCACTTTGTTGTTGGGCCAAGGCAGGCACGACAAGCTCAACTCACCTCAGCAACACGACCATAAAACCTGTCTGTCAGACCTAATTTGGATGAAATGTCTCTTTTCACCTCTAATAAGCTCTGTGTTTCATCTCGGAGGTGGGTCCGTTAAGAATCTGTGCCTGCCGCAGTCACTTGGCATTCTTGTCCAGGGTTAACTGGTTTTGCTGTTCTTAGCCCCATTCTCTGTCTCCTATCGGTTGGCTTGTCTTCCTAAAGAGTTGTCTGAAAACCCACCCTAAGTGTCTCTACTGATAGCTTGATTGTGTGTTTCCCGAAGCAGAGCTGTGCCTTGGCATTCTCACACCACATGAATTAGGCCAATGTTCTGAGTAGCACCAAAGACTCACGTGAATTTGAGTGTCTGTAGTTGCATTCCATCTGTTCAGTCTCAGTGTACAAATTCCACTGAGCCCTCAACAACCAGGCTACTGACGARAGAAGGCTGAATGCTGCAGYGATCCTTTTAGAATGCAGGGAGGCTGGCTCCCCAGAATCTGTGTCAAAGAGAGAAGTTCAAGTGCTTGCACAGACGCCAGGGGAGACTCTGTTGTTAATATCCTAGATAGAGTAAATTTTTCCAAATGGCTCAGGCCGGGAAATCAAGCCAGTTATTACATGACAATATCGGAGGCACCCTGACATATTCTTCTGACTAAACCTGTTCTCACATTGAACATATGTGAGTGTGTGGGTAACATGAGACACTGGATTATTAACGTACCGAGAAGGATCTCATTCATGACCAGCCCTGTCTCTATATAATTACAGAAAATCAATTCCACCATGAGGAGGAAGAAGACCAGGACCAGGCATGCCCCAGGTAACTCTGATGAATCATGGGTCGTTATTTCAGTGGTTAAACTGAAGGATTGCATTTCAAGGAAAAAATAGAAATGGCCGAACATATCTATTGCATCCATTCTCCAATTGCAAAGTATCTCTTTTAACTTTGATGTATGTCTTCACCGTGTGACACGGTTACGTTCCTTTTATTGACCCCTCCATTTCAATAACCTGCAGTCAGTTGAACTTTGTGAACTAATCCTTCACAGGGATTCTCCGCATTCCCCTCTTCTCTTTTTGGTAAAACCAGAGTGAGAGGCATATCTGCCTCTAACTCTTTGGTGTTACCACATTGAGGATATATTATAGGAAAAGAACACCTCCTGTCACAGTAGTTAGAGAAAGAGACACTGAAGACACAAGATGTCTCCATTTTGAAGATGCCTTTTAACACCCGTGTTCACTTGGTCAGTGAAGGTAGTATCAGCAACATTTACGTAAATGTGTTGAAGTCACCTTTAGGATTATCCATGCAGGCTGTGAGTCATGACTTCCTTTCCACAACAGTTCAGGTTGTTGCTCAGAAGCTTAGTTCTGTGGCCACTGCCCTGAGCACCTTCTGTTCTCTATATCTACTGCCCCCACAGCACCACACGGCCGCCTGAAACAGGAGCAGAGTTGTTGCTGTCAAAAATTGGTGTGCCCCTTTGTTATGAGTGTAATTCCCAGCTGCCCATCAAAACCGTTAGGATGGTGGGAGGTCCACCTTTCTTGTCTTAATGTTCAGATCTCCCCACCCTACCAGGTTCAGCAGGGAGCTGCCAGTGGTGGAAGAGCAGGACAACCCATGGGACTCACTGGATGAATGCTATATGATTTCCTCAGCATTTCCTGACCTGTCTGACCCCCACGGGAATTCTAGGAGGGCTGACATTAACTCTTTCCAAAATCTGGACATCTGTTCTCCTCTGGAAGCAGCTCGTGAGTCCTCCACTGTCAATGTGATAAAGCTCGAACGGGCCTCCCAAGTTGCCCCGCTATGTTTGGTATCCAACCTCTGGTTCCGCTGAGATGTGTCATCGCTGTGTAGAAGCCCGCTAGACATAGGGATCTGAGTCAGGCCCCAGGATAGACTTTTCACCATAGACATCAGGTGAGTCAGGGACCTACCATTTGTTCCTCATCTCCAGCCATGCTTACGGCTCCTGACAGAAGTTAGGACATTGGAGTCAAGGCAGATGTGACGAACTCACTCTCACTTGAGCTGCATATGCAGAGGTGTCTGTCTTTGTTCCTGATTTCCTTTAAATGCCTCTCCTTAGATGCACTGCTCTCCTTTGTAGACCCAAAAACATCCCTCGAATTTTTGTGCCTGTCCCAAGATGTTGTCACCCTTACCTGTATCTTTGGTCTTGTCATTTCCCTGCTTTCACTGCACCGATCCCCAGTGTCTGTATCCTCTGTGTTGTCTGTCTACACTGAGTCATCGTCGGAGTATTGCACATCAACGCTTCTACCATCAGCCTCCTTGTATGTTTCCTCGAAGCAAAGCTGAGCCTGGGCATCGCCCCTCCCCATGCATGGCTCATATGTCTGTGTAGCACAAAGGACTGTACACAATAGATTCCTCTTGCTGTGAGGGTTTGCAGATTCCATCCATCAGCCTGGTCTTTGTGTCTAAATTCCCTTAAACCCTCACACCTAGAGCATCTCATACTATAAGGGAATGAGGGATTGTTGCAGTAAGGTTTTAGAATGCAGGTAAGCTGTTCCCCAGAATCTGTGGTAAAACAGATGTTTCACTCTGTACACAGACACTTGAGATGTGGCTCTATCACATTAGGGAGCTCATGCCCAATGGTATAGGAAAGCAAACCAAGGCACAATCCCAAGGTACTACCTGAGGCCTCCAGGAGGATTTCTCTCACAATATCCTGCTGCCCCACTAAGGATAATTATGCCCATGCACTAGTTGTATTGGATACTTCATTTTAATGTACAAATGTTCTGTTTAATGTGACTGGACCTGTCTGTATTTGTTTGTAGAAAATCATAATGATCTTTTGGAGGAAGACCAAGACTGGATATGCCCCAGGTAAATCTGAAGAATCATAGGCTTTAATTCAATGGTGACATCTCGTGATCTCAGATCAAGGCAAATCTAGAAAGTGCTGAGCGTACCTATTTTACCCATTCAGCCACCCACAAAATGTTCCGTTAGCAATGTTCTCTGTTTCACTGTGGTACTTCTAGAAGCCCCTTTCTTAATCCCCCCCAAATGTAGGAACCTCTTGTCCACTGATGCAGGTACCCTAAGCAGTCACAGGGACACTTTGTATTGGATCCATCCAA
>NW_027400407.1:4779-5551 GCF_003265705.2 Callorhinus ursinus
AATGTATGCAAAAGTGTTGATGCCGGTTTTATTGTTTTCTGAGTGTGCTATGTGTTGTGACTGTTGTGCACAGGGCTGGTTCAGACTCCTTCCCTTAAGCTCCCATTCTGTCCATGCTCTGAGCACCTCCTGCTCTCGCTCCCTCCCCGCCTCCGTGATCTATCCCCAGTGCAGCCACACTCTGGCCCCAGATAGAGGCAGAATGGTTCATCTCCCTTGATGGGGACTTCCCATTGGTTTCCTGTGACCAGTCCCTCCTCCCTGCCATCAAAACCAGCTGGGACTCCGTGTTGACTCAACCTTCTCGTTGCATCTCCAGTCCTCCCTGTCACACCAGGTTCCCCAGGGAGCTGCCAGTAGCAGAAGGGAATGAAGTCCCACAGGACTCACTGGACGAATGTTATTTGACTTCTTCAGTTGGCCATGACCTGCCAGACACCTGGAGGCCGTATACAAGTGCCTCATCCATATTTGATACCCTGGAAACTTTCTTGGGTCTGGATGTAGATGGTAAGTACCCCCACATGAGGGGCACAAGGTTCCTGGGGTGGGGGCTCCAAGGAAGCCTGTCTTCTCTGTATCCAACAACCTAAATAGGCTGAGACATGCACCCGTGGCAACAAGCCCTGTAGACTCAAACTGGTTTGAACTTTGCCCTTGGTGTTAATTTTGAAAACACTGGGACACCTGGGTATTTCAGTTGGTTATGCATCCAGCTCTTGATGTCCACTCAGATCTTCATCTCAGGGTTCTGAGTTCAAGCCCCAGGTTA
>NW_027400408.1:0-4774 GCF_003265705.2 Callorhinus ursinus
GATCTTTCTTTTCAAAATGGGTTAAGCATTGTTGTCAGATAGCCCTGTGATTTTGACATGTGCAATTTTGCCCATATTTTAGCCAGCTGAGTTCAAAACAAGGACCATAATTTCCTGGAAACATCTGGTTCTCTATCTACCATCTGGCATGATCTTGGTAACTCTTAACTGTTATTTTGTGCCATTTTATCAACTTTTATTTATTTTACATTATTCATTCATCTTGGAAAGGAGTCCTTAATGCTTATCAGAACACACTTCTTTCTAGTCTCCTTCCTTTTAAAAACAGTATAGCTCACTTGTACTTTTGTTCTAAGAAAGCAAAAAAATGTTTCATACTTAAGCTCTCAGGCCATGCTGACTTAGTAAAAAAGAGTTTTCTTCAGTATATATTTATTTCCTAAGGACGCATTAGAGTTTTTTGTTAACCAAATCTTATTGACTCTCTGACTCTTGGGGTCAGAGATGCAACTGCTTTGGAAAATTTGTCAGAACCTACTAGATCTGACAGTTTAGAAACCCTATACCCTCACAATTCCATTCTGGATGTGTGCCAGACAGGAATACATACATATGTTCATAAAAAGACAAACACCAGAATATTCATAGTAGCACTGGCCATAATGGCCCCCAACAGGAACCTCCAAATGCTCTTCAACAGTGGAGTAGATAAATTGGTCATGGTATATTCACAAAATGGAATACTATACAGTAAGAAGAATGAATAAAATACAACCACATGCAACAATATGATTGAATCTCTTAAGCATGATATTGGGCAAAGTATGTACTATACCATTCCAACTTTATGGCAGCAGAAGTCAGGTTAGTGGCTGTCTTTGGGAAGACTTAGTGGCTGGAAGTGTCACAAAGGAAGATTCTCAGATGATGGTCATGTTCTGTTCTTGATCTGCTTGCTGGCTCCTCAGGTGCATTAACTCTATTAAAGTCTTTCAAATGTATATTTTTGATTTCTTCGTTTTTCTGTACAAATGTCATACTTCAATTAAAGCTCAAAAAGCAGCCCGGAAAGCATAAAAAGAAATAAGATATTAGGACTGATTCTAAATATACTAATAAAAGTAAATGTGATAAATTTATCCATAAAAGGAAAACACTCTTAAAAAAAAAAGAAAGAAAGAAAGGAACAGAACATCACGTCTGTATGTCAGACAAAGCTGTACTTTCTTAGTGGCTTCATGTCAACCCAAGGGATGTTAGATTTCACAACTACAGTTGAATTCGCATCCCTGATTTTATTCCAAACACAGAGCACCCAATTTGAGGATGCTTCTTTAAGAGATATATCAGAGAGGGGTGCCTGGGTGGCTCAGTCGTTAAGCATCTGCCTTCGGCTCAGGTCATGATCCCAGGGTCCTGGGATGGAGCCCCGTGTTGGGCTCCCTGCTCCGCGGGGGACCTGCTTCTCCCTCTCCCACTCCCCCTTCTTGTGTTCCCTCTCTCGCTGTGTCTCTCTCTGTCAAATAAATAAATAAAATCTTAAAAAAAAAGATGTATCAGAGAAATGGCTCACCTTAGTTATCACCTTTGAACACTGAGCCGCTTCAATTTCCTGCATGACATCCTCCCAGACTTCTCCGTGTTCCCAGTTGTCATCTTTTTCTTGACTCTTGGCACACTGGGTCCACTCTTCACATCCAACCATCAGCTGTAGTCTTGCATCCTTGCTATTTGCCTGTCCATTCCACCCGGCTTCAGCTCAGCTCCTGCCCAAGAAGGCAAGCTCCCAGAGGACTAGAGTCATTGCTCCTTCATTTGTGTGGCCCTTGGCCCCACAGTCAAGTTCCTGATGGATGCTTGGGAAAAGGTTATTGTGGAATCATATCCCCTGGGTGTCTGTGTTGCAGATAACACTGTTGAACATATTCTACCTCTTAAGAGCATCCTTCTAAAATGGAATCTGTGGAAACTGAATGCACAACACTCTTGTGAGTTCTGTGCACAGCACAAGCACAGAAGTGCAGTTTTGAGGCTGGTTTCCCATTTGTATTTTTGAAAATTGTCTCATTTGTTACCTGGAGACCTTCTCACTATGGAGAATTGTAATTTCTGCTCAGACACTCTCAGGTTCCCCTTGATTGCAGCCAGAGGGATTGGATTTGAGTGTGGATTTTTGCCCTTGACTACCTTTCCTACAGGGGAGGAGAAATGTGTCAAGTTCTTTTTCTTTGTAGCCATCAAACTCTTAATTAATTCTGACAAGAGTGACATGTTCTCAGCTTCTACCCAAATTGGACCATCTCATGTTTTCTCATTTCTTATTTTGAGCTTTATTTTTCTCATAGAATCTGGTTTCTCTAAACATTAGTATTTATAAGCCCATGATATGCTACACATTTGACATATTAATCCCACTGTTATCAAGCTCTCTGAAGATTGAACAAGATTGAATCATTTTGTGATTTAGAAAAGTTCTTTTCTTCCCTCATAGTGCTACATAATTTGACAGGCTTCCTTAAGAATGTCAGCGGGTGCAGAGTTCACATTTGGCATGATTATGCTTCATCCAGAAGAAAGATTTTTCCAGATGGTTTGGAATGCTAAGGGGCAATATTTGGGAGACCAGGAAAAATTCCCAGCATATAATTTATTAGAAATGCCTGTTCAGTCCTTTTTACAAAATCCTTTTTTCCTTCCACTTTTGTCCTATTCTGTTATCTGAAGCCTTCTTTCCGTGGGACCTAAACCTCTATGCCTTTTGCTGGCAACTTTTAGCACCTCTTAGTGCTGGGAGACAGCATTCCTAATATAGTTTGTTTATTAGATATAATCATGAAATTTCCATTTTTGTAGGCTAAAAACTGTCAAATATCAGCAATTTCATATGGCTTAATCTAAACATTGGTTCTTGTGATTGTGTTCATCCACTCCTCAAACACTTGTACAGCACCTGTCATGTGGCTGACACAGCACTAGGCTGTGAGGCTACAGCAGGGAACAAGACACAGCCCTGTCTCCTGAAAGCCTAACAGGGAGAAGGTGCACAAATGTCAGAAATTGTGTACAGAGTGCAAAAATAACACCGTGATTGGGAGCTGGGAGTCATGGCAGGGCACCCGAGTCAGGGCCCGGGGATAGTTGGGGAAAGTGGTGACCCTGGCAAAGAGAGTGGGAGTTGGCCAGCCGAGGGAGAGATAGGAGTGTAAGAATAACACCTGGTTCTAGAATGTTCCAAGGTCTGGGGTGGGAGAGGAGAACAGGACATACTTGGCTATGGTGGCAAGAGAGAGTCCATGAGGGTGTTGGGGAGCTCTGAGGCTACAAAGATAAGTGGGGGCTGGTAAACCATGCTACGATTTTGGAAATTATTCCAAGGGCAGCGAGGAGGAGGGCTTTAAACTGAGGCATGGTTAATGCTACTCTGTGTGGTTTGTGGGATCGTGGGAGGGGCGAGAGTTATGACGGGGAAGACCACCAGGATGAAGGCCTGGATGCACTTTGCCTTTGTTCTGCTGATTGTTTGTTCTTGAGGGGAACTGACTTTTGATGTGAAGACAGAAATCCTGTTGTGATCCTGCAAGTCCACTTACTGTACAGAGACTGAAACAACAGACCAGCCAGGCGTGGCAAGAGAAAGGACCTCTGATGCGCCATGCTGTCTCTTGCAGGAGCTGCGTAGGGCACTTCAGGGGCAGCTAGTCCATGACAAGTGTTCTGGGCACAGCAAGGATGGCAAGTCATTGTCTTGGGCTTGGAAGTCACACAAAAATACCAAGACACAGGCCAGTGCCCCCAAGACAGGGTCCTTCCTGACTATGTAAAGGAGCTGCAGAAATACACACTTTTGTTCAGAAATGCAGATAGGAAAGAATTATATGTAGATGTAGCAGAACACCTTATTTTGGAGAATTAGCCCAATATTTTGGAGGGGAAGGAAAATAGGGCATAGGCAGATTGACCTGCTTAAATACTTAGTCCAACTGTTGCTTTCCTTTATAATTTAATATTAAAATCTAAGTCTCTAAAGCACATAAATTTATCTGATCCTGTACAGCGCTTTGGCTACAACCCCTTCACCCCCTGTTATTTTTCCAAGCTGGTCTAAATTTTCCACGTTGTTGGAAACACTGGTTATCCTGTGGCCTTCAAGAACATCTTACATTAAAGCCAGTCACACTGAGTTATGGTTTTTCCATCAACTAAACCTTTTCACCAAATTGCCCCTGGCTGAAACTATTTTCTGATAGATAAATATTTTCAAAGTTCCACTGTCAAGCCCAGTTTAGAAATGTCAAGTTTGTAATGACTGTACCCACCAACGTCTCTTCCTCCCTATGGCACCTGTTTTTTTGTTTTGTTTTGTTTTTTGCCAGAGCAAAAAATCTGGGGGGGAAAGGTAGAGATCTGCATATTAAAATGAAATTCCAAAGAAAGAAACAATGTTTTCTTTGTAAGAATTCACAGTTATTCAGAGAAGAAGTATCCTGATACTCTTTTATTTTAAAATCACACCCACCCTTCAGTTCAAATCCAGCTCTTGTGCCCCTGGCTGTTAAGACTTGGTACGAACAACTCAAAGCAGCAAGAAATACTGTTTAAATTCCTCAGAGAAGTGACATGGAGTCTAAAAAGTTTGAGGATCCTCATCTGTTTGGTAAAGTTTAAAGAAGGGATAGGGATGGGGGGCAGAGCAAGATGGCGGAGGAGTAGGAGACCTGGATTTCGTCTGGTCTCAGGAATTCAGCTGAATGGGGATCAAACCATTCTGAACACCTACGAACTCAACAGGAGATCGAAGAAGAGAGTAGCAACA
>NW_027400408.1:4874-5556 GCF_003265705.2 Callorhinus ursinus
TGGGGAGCGGAGCAAGATGGCGGAGGAGTAGGAGACCTGGATTTCGTCTGGTCTCAGGAATTCAGCTGAATAGGGATCAAACCATTCTGACCACCTACGAACTCAACAGGAGATCGAACAGGAGAGTAGCAACAACTCTCTGAACAGAGAAGCGACCACTTACTGGAAGGTAGGGCGTGCGGAGAAGTGAATCCGAGGTGATATTCGGGAGGATAGACGGCGGGGGAGGGGCCTCCGTCGGCCACTTCTGGCAAGTGCTAGAGCCGCGGAGCACAAAATCGGACCTTTTAGAAGTCGGCTCCGCGGAGGGACGTCGCTGCAGTGGCTAAGCGGGGGGTGGAACCCTCGCGGGACATTGTGATCTCAGGACCCTCAGGGTCACAGAGAGACCGGGAGTGCCTGACTGTGGCAGAGCTCCCAGGGATCGGAGCGGGGAAGCCGGCTGCAGAGACGGAGCCGAGGCGCGGGCTCTCAGCTCGGGGTGGCCATAAACTGATATTGATGACACAGTCGGGCCACTGCTCCTCCAGCAGGGACCCAACAAGCGGCAGATCTGGGGAGACTCCCCTTCCTCCCCCGGGAGGAGCGGCGCGGGATCTGCTGGGTTTGGAGCCTCCACACGGGGTCGGGTGCCAGAGATAGAAACGCTCGGTCACAGGCCGGGTGAGCGCTGAGTGCGGCC
>NW_027400409.1:0-5554 GCF_003265705.2 Callorhinus ursinus
GCACACAGCTGGGTTCAGACCTGGTTCCTGTGCGTTCCCAGAGCTGTGACCCTGGACAGATCCTTTGCCTCTCAGGGCCTCCCCAGGCTCCCCATGTGCACATCTGTGTATTCTGGATTCTACTTCTAGTTAAACCATTGGGGGTAGGACCTCTATACATGTTCCATACCTGCCTTCACAGGAGGCTGGTGCATACTTGAAAATGCAAGAATGAGCCAGGAACTGGCCTTGGTATGGAACACAGCTCAGAGGGGCTTGGGTCTGCTCTGGGGTCCAGGCAAAGCCACCTCCTCCTGCTTGTGTCCCAGCACTCGTGGGAAGGTAGGAATGACCTGATTCTGACTTGTCCTCTCACAAAACAGACTTCCAGAGTTTCCCATTAGGGTTAGGCTCAGGTCCCAGGGCCTCGTCTGTGCCCGTGTGCTGGACAGTCCCCACAGTGGCCCCTGGCACCCCTGAATCCTGGTCACACATCCTTGTGGAATCCCCTCCCCTCCAGGGTGGATGGCCTTTGTGATGGTGCTCTCAGGAAAGGAATGGCACAAAATGCCGGGATGTTATTTCCAAGCTGGTGGAGGAAAGTCTATGACTTCTCCTGGTTCCCTTTGTCCTGTGTTCATTCTCTGTCTTCTTCTCTGTCTCTGTGTCTGTGTCTCTGGCAGGAGCAGGACCTGTGGGTTCCATGGGCGATGTGAGAAACCTCAGAAGCCTCCATTGTCCCCGTTTCCTCCCCGGTCCCAGTGCTCCATTCCTTCCTACGGTCTCCTCACCCTACCAGAGAAGTGATTCTGGATCCTCTTCCACATGGGGACCCTGAGGCTGCAACAAGGAGGGCCCTGACCTTGGTCTCCAGACTGGTGGCCCAGTGCTCTGCCAGGTTCTGCATACCCAGCTCCTCAGGACCCCAAGCCCCAAGTCTGTCCTCTGCTGAGAAGGACCTCGAGGGGGTAGAAAGCTTTTTCCCAGGAATGGGAGCAGAGTGGGTCAGGGACTAAGATCCAAGGCCAATAGGCTCTTCTACAAGCCTGTGGGACCCTTGGGACACTGCATCTCTGCAGCCCACGTGACAGAAGAGTAAGCTGAGGCCTTTTGGGCTATAGCCCCTCTGGACTTCGGGGTGGGTATCTCTTCCAACTCCCAAGTGCCCAAGGTGGTGGTGGACACCCGAACCCAGATCCTGTCTTCTCCCAGTTCCCTGGCAAACCCCTGGGCCCCTTGGGGACCCCTGACCATCAGCCTGGCCTGTCTCCCCTCCCCATGCTCTCGATCTAGGTCTTGCCAGGAGTGCTGATGCCCTGTCCTATGGCCCAGCTCTCTCCAACCTCTTTCTTCTTTCCCCCATTTCCTCCACCTCGCTCCCTGGATGTCCCCCCTTCTGACCCCAAGCTGAGCAGTCAGAGTGGTGTGTATGGGGGGGCGGGTGTGCAGGTGTGCATGCCTCTACATGCATTGAGTTGCCAAGGTCATGTCCCCCAATGGGACGGGGTGGGAAGCTATCCCCGAGAATCTGAGCGGCTCTCACCCGCAAATGAAACTCATTGGAGGGTTGGGGCTTGCTTTGGACTGGAGAATAGCCCTGCTTCTTGGGCTCTGCAACCCTCGTTTGTCTTGCACCCGTCCCTGCCTCACCTGAACAATGTTCCCATCTGTCCCTGGTGGTTGGACATAGAAACGCTTGAACGTGGCTGCTTCTCTAGAGGTAGGAGGGGGACAAGTGCACCAGGGATGCAGGCCTTCCTACCGAGAGTGCCAACCAAGTGTGTCATGGCAAGGTGTGCAAAGGGGACCTGCACAGAGCACCTGTACAGTGACCCAGCCCAGCGGGGGATGTACAGGAGACCCATGGCTCTGCACCTGATGGATCCCCCATGTTCCCTCACCACTGCCAACTGCTCTGTGGCCCCAAATCCACTTGACCCCAAAACCACGGTCACCCTGTGCGGCAGGCCTTAGCGTACAAGGCCAGGTGGGTAGGATATCTGGGGACGCACAGGACTTTTAATATCCCCCACCCAGCTGGAATGCATTCCATTCAGCTGGAATGCAAACTGACTCTCAGGGACCAGCTAAGTTCTGGGGTGGGCCAGAGGACCTGGATGCATCAGTGGAGGACGACAGAGGACAAGGAGAATATCAATCCTCCCCTTCCCCATCTCCTCTCCTCCTTTTGCCTTGTCTTCCTGGCAGGACCTGGGACAGACGTCCAGCCTGTCCTTGGCTGCAGCCCTGCCTGGAGTCATCTGGGCGGGAAGGAGGCTGGGGTGGAGGGCCCACCAGCAGGATTCCCATGTGCAGGTGGCAGTTAATATAATGTGGGACCCCGTGGGCATTCAGGGATTTCAACCCCTTGTAGACATGAACAGGGACCCCAGGACTCGGCCCCTGCCCCATCCTTCACCCGCTACAAGGCCCTGTATCCTCCCTAGCGCAGTCCATGTCCACAGCCAGTCCTCCGTCTGGCCCCAGGAAATCAAGCTGCTACAGGGGCTGGGAAATCTTTACAAGCTGGAGCTGACCCAGCTCAATAGGGCCTGGTTGCTGGTCCTACAGTCCCAGAGTGAGGAGAGGTGAGGCCAGGCAGGAGTGGGGAGAAGGCAGATTGGACTCTCCCTAGGGTCCACGGCTGCCTGGTCAGCACAGACCCTGCTGTGTGTTGGCCCCTAGGACACCCAGACTCCTGATCCCGAGCAGGCTCCATGAGGGAGACTAGAGTGTGGCTCCTGCTAGTTCACATGGTGTCACTCTGTCCTGTATCTACAGCCTGTCCCACCAGCTGGACTCCCCTCCTAGTCAACCAGCTCACCTTCAGGGTCAAGAATAGGCGATCGTGAAGCTCAGGGGCAAGTGCGTGGCTGGGCAGGCAGGGGAGGGCTCGCTCTCGGCTCAGGGTGTCTCTGGCTGTTCTACCATGGGCTCTGGAGCGCTGACCTTCCTGATTCTCTGGGGACCAGCCCTGGGTTATGGTCAGGGTTAGGGTTAAGTTGAGGGTGAGGGTGACGGCTTAGGTTTAGGGTTAGGGTGAGGGTGAGGTTTAGGTTTAGGGTTAGGGTTAGGGTTTAGTGTTAGGGTTTAGGGTTAGGGTTAGTGTTAGGGTTAGGGTTAGGCTTAGGCTTAGGGTTAGGATTAGGAGATGATGGCTCCTGATACTCCAGTAAAGATATATATGACCTATTGGATATTCAGTTTAAGGGCATGTGACCTCCTGAAAGATATGTGAGCTGAGAAAGCGTGACACTCAGAAAATTAGTAGGAGAATAAAGCTCATTTGACAATCTGAAAACTCAGAACACTCAGGAAGAAGCTATGCCGTGTCCTGACATGCAGGCAGGCAAGGGACAACCTCTTGATGCTCAGATTGTCTGGTGGAGAACTTACACTCAGGGAGAGGAGGGAACACTGCTTTTCATGCAGGTGGAAGTGTGACCTCCTCATACTCCTACAGGAAGGTGAAAGTTCTTAACATGCAGGTATGTGAGGTGAGCATTTGTCCTCCTCCTGTCGGAGACATGCCGTCTCCAGACATTCAGAAAAAATGAAACCTCAGGTTATTCAGGTGTTTGTGGTAAGAATTCCTGACCCTCATGTATAGGAGACACATCTTCCTGCATGTAGGTCCCGGAGAGGAGACCTGGAGACACTCAGGTAGGAAACACCAGACCCTGTGATACTTAGCAGTGAATAGAAAAATGGGCTTTGTAGTCCTAAATTAGAGAAATTCAAAGTGGCTCTTTGAAATGTGTGCTGATAGTATGTACTTGGTTGAGGGAAAGACAATTTGCCCTACACAGTGTTAAGGATCGATTAATCTGGTGAGCCCAACACCCTGT
Organism: Callorhinus ursinus; assembly: GCF_003265705.2. NCBI lineage: Eukaryota > Metazoa > Chordata > Mammalia > Carnivora > Otariidae > Callorhinus > Callorhinus ursinus. The sequence continues at coordinate 3,828 of NW_027400409.1, forward strand.
GACCATTGACATGCTGCATCATCTTGACACAGAGAGACAGAACTGCCCCTCAACCCAGGAGTTGGAACAGGAACTGTGGTTACAGCTTGCATGAGGGGCAGACTCTGACTCTGCACAAAACTGGATCCTCAGATGATACAGAACCTACAAAGGGTAACTGGGAATGAAGATCCTGGCCTTGGGACAGAGGGAGGGGGCTGCACATGAGCCCCCATCAACCGAGGTTTGCAGAGGAGCCTGTACAGAAAGCTGGGATCTTATTTCAGCCTGAAGCATTTAAGCTAAAGGGCTCCTGCCTGGCCTGACTATTTGGGTGGGGGGAGGGGTATCTAGCCAATCTGATTGGTCAGGAGGCCACGGAGCTTTGTGAGGGCACTGGGCTTCCAGGGCAGGCTGAGCAGGGGCATGATAGAAATGCTGCCAACTGCCATTCTGCTGGCCTTGGCAGTGTCTTTAGTTGCCAAAGATAACACCACGTGTCAATTAGTGTCAGGGATAACTCCGGGGAGTGGAAAGCGTGTCTTCTGAATAGCAAGCACCACCCAGACTCCCTCTGTCCAGGGCTAGGAAGTAGGCCAAGTTTGGGCCTTCGTAATACCCTAGGTCTCACGGGTGTGACCCACATCCCCACCTCAGACCATTCTTGCTCCCAGCTTCATCAGCCGAGAGACCCCAGGGCTCACCCCTGGGCTCCTAAGCCTCCCGTAGCACAGACGCTGGTGTTCTTCCTTCACCTAGAGACTGACCTCACTGCCTCTTGCACATGAAGTCCCAATTTTTAGAAACCCCTTTCTTCCCACAGATACTGAGGTGCCCCTCCTGTGGCTGACCCCAAAGACCCCAGGGTATTGTCATGGCATTCTTCTAGGGTCCCGCCTCCACCTTAGACTCTGACAGCCCCCAAGGTACCCCCAAACTCTTGTGGCCTCTCCCCAGTTACCAGAACTTCCACCCCTGGTCCCCCGCTGCTTCCCACACCGGGATCACTGGACCTGCCTTGGCTACTCTCCCTCCTCCTGTCACCATCCAACCCCACACTGCAGCCCCAAGAACCCTGTGGCTGTTTTCTGAGTCTCCCGCCCAAAATTATCTCTAAAGATCTCAAGCCATTACACCTCTCTCTCTCCACCTCTAGGCTCCCCCTATGACTCGGGATCTTCCATATTTCTAAGGCCCTTATCATCGGTCCTGCTTCCTATGGCGCCTTCTTTCCTCGCCGTGGGGCTACACCCACAAGACCCCAGAACTCATACTCCTCAAAACCAGTTCCTGAAGCCTGCAGCTTCCTGCTTCCCCACCACCCTGACAGAGCCTCTCCTCAGCAGCTCCCCCTCAGACCCTCCACACTCCCATTTGCCCCACTTTGCCCAGCCCCCAACCCTGATTCCCCCATCGTGCAGGTACGAGGTCAGGCTGTGCCTCTTCTTGGTTTGAACTGTGCCCCTGGTCTCTCCGCAGTGCCCCCTGTGGGTTACGGTTCAGGCAGAAACCACCGGGAAGTGGCCATATCGTCAGAGGGCAGGATGTAACAATCGGGGCCTGGCTGTGGATGGTCAGGCACCAGGTATTCATGTCCCATAATAACCGAAGGTACCATGCATGAGGAGGCAATTTGCTGAACTCCCATTTCCTGCTTACTGATGCCCACTGCTTCGTCTCCAACAGGTACCTGTTCGAGCGCATGGAGGGAGGTCTTCAAAAGGCTCTTCCTAGAAAGGGACATTCTC
>NW_027400410.1:0-5554 GCF_003265705.2 Callorhinus ursinus
GACAACTAAAGAATCTCCTTCTGTATACTGAGCACAGACAGAATGAGTGGCAATGGGAAGCCCAGTGTCCAAGATGGACGATCAGCACATCGTGGGTCCAACTGCTGCCCACTAGCCCCCGCCTGATCCCGGTCCAATTCCCGCAATACAAAGGAGACTTCTACTATCCCATGTGTGTCCATGGCCACAGACACTGCTCAGGAGACAGGAATTTCTGCAGTTCAGCAGTGGACCTGGAAAAGTGCTGAGAGGTGCATGATCCCTATGAATTAGTGAGACCCAGCTCTGTGGAACTGCGTCACCGACATTCCGATGCTCCTTAGCTCAGGCACACAGCAAATGCATCGTCCTTGGTGCCAAGAACCACTGAAGGGCCGATTCTGCATCCCTGGATGCAAACCAATGTTTCTGGATAGCAGGTGTGACCCTCCCAGGATGGATCAGGAGAGACGCTATCAGTTGGCACTGCCACCAAACCGAATCAGAACCCGCTCACAGGAGCACAGCTGAAACATGTGTGAGGTGTGGGCCCTGCAAGGAGTCACTGGGATTCCCTCTTGACAGCTGTGGTCTGGGGGTATTTTCTACCACACACCTGGCACCTGGCACCTGGCAGAGTTCACCTTCATCTCACCCAGGGTGCAACTGGAGGGTTTCTGGCTCATGTCTTTACCCAAACAGATGGAACGCACATGAGTTCGCAGCTCACCTACTCCAACAACACTCACAGCTGCCCAAAGCACATGGTACAGAGTGTGAGGCAGGGAATGGCTTTTCCCGCTGCCAGCTGTGAGGATTACCACAGACATTCTCCCAGGTCAGTCTCCTGACCCAAAATCCAACACCACTACTGCTCCTGTGAGAAAGCAAACTGCAAGGAGGCAGCGGGAATGGCTGACTTCAGTGTGGAGTGAGATGCTGCCCTCCTCCAGGGGTTTACACACACACACACACACACACACACACACACACACAAAATTTGGGGTGAGCATCCTGCCATCATTTGCCTCTAAGCATCTACAACTTCGGGTGGAAGCACTTAAGCTTAGGATCTCTAATGGGGAAGCCTGGAGGCTCCTGGGTAAACAGCTTGCATTCTGAAAGGGGAAGGATGCCTCAGATAGATCACAGAACGCACCCAACAGCCACAAGGCCAGGACAGGGTGCTGTCCCTACAGGAGTAACTTCCAGAAACAGGCACAACTGAAAACGCCTGTAGCATTTACTGTAGCCATGTCCGGGTCCTTTTTCGGGCTGGTGCTGCTGTTCATCTTGGGAACCGGTCTAGATTCTGGATGGGACACAGGATGGAGGTTTATTGTGGTTTGCATACCCTCCGTGCCTTCCTCCTCCATCTTACACTCTTTCCCACACTCGGGTCCCTGATCTGAAGAGAGGGTTTCCCCACATGACTCAAGCGACTTCTTTGCTAAGAGAGATAGCAGTCACCTGACTCTTGCAGGAGACACTCGAGGACCCTGGTTGCAGTGTTTCCATAAGTAATCAATCAACAGTGGACAGATTGGGGTACAACTGGCTGGAAATTAATACTGAAATTGGGGTGCTCAATACAAATCCAAAAAAATCACTTTTTTCATAGATTAAAAATCTAAGTGAGAATAGCCTTGAGTGGGTGATATCAACAAACCCGCAACATGAACGGCATGCATTCTTACCTCAAGCCGCCAGTTAATGGTGCAATCTTTCAGTCTCTAGATGAGGCCTAGCAAGTGTGACTGGCTATTACGTAAATATTGAAGAGAAGAATTGGAGTAGACTAATCGTACAGTCAGGAGCAAAGAAAAAAACAGGCGGATTGAGAAGTAAAGCTGTGGCATTATAGCGATAATATTAGAGGAGAAAAATGCACGAATTTCAGTGATGAATATAGTACTGTAGATTACAAATAAAACAAAAATAAAAGAATCTCCATAAGGGGTAAATGTCATTTTTCTCAAACAGTCTTAATTTTTTCTTTCAAATCTCTTCACCATTGCGTCAAGGTGGGAAGGGAGCTCAGGCTCACAACTCCTCCAGGCTCAGCTCTTCAGTAGGGGGATGGTGGAGGGGGTGGGGGGGTTCTGCAGTCAGGGGAAGGGTGTTAGCTCCACCTGTCACAGGGACAGGTGCCCTGCTGCCTGTAGGCACCTGAGGAAAGCACCCTCCCGTCACGCCTTCAGACAACCTGCTGTACTTAGGCAGTGCCTGTGATTCTCTCTAGGACACACAACGATTACCCACAAGAACGGGGAGAACATCAAGTGCTTTCCCAGCAGAAATCAGGCTGCTGCATTTCACAGCGTGCTCCCTACCTCTCTGCACACGGTTCCATATCTCGGATCTTCCCGGCATCGGTTCCTGCTTCATGGATCCCTCAGGAGGCGTGTCTCTCCTCATCATGTGCAGTCTTGAATACAGAAAAAGAATGGACATCTATAAGAATTACAACACCATGTCTTCTACCAGACACTAAACAGCTTAGCCTTGACCCCTCAAGACACCCATAAAAAGGCATGTCAAACTCGCACACCTGTGTTTCATGTAGGTGTTCTCCCTGCTCTGCTGCACTATCTTCCTCTGCCAAAACCGAGCCTTAACCTGGGGGAGGAAAACACATCCACCCTCAGTTGTGCCGGACTGTGCCCCAAACGAAGAGGAGGAAAAAGAAAACACTTACCCAATTATCTAGAGCACTTCTCTCCTTAGCTGCGACCTGAAAAATTCAATTCACCAAGAGCCCATGTTCAGGGATCTAAGGGCCACTTCCATCACCTGCAGGAGGCACGAACGGGCCAGTATGTTGGGGCAGAACTCAGGTTACCTTGTGTTTGAAGGTGAGCTCTGCCTTCTGCAACAGATCTTGCATTTTCCAATTTCTTGTCTGTGAGTTATAAATGCTTTTGTCAGATAAATCCCAATATTGGCTGTGATTTTAGTTTTTTTTTTAAATATTTTATTTATTTATTTGACAGAGAGAGACACAGTGAGAGAAGGAACACAAGCAGAGGGAGTGGGAGAGGGAGAAGCAGGCTTCCCGCAGAGCAGGAGCCCGATGCAGGGCTTGATCCCAGGACCCTGGGACCATGACCTGAGCCGAAGGCAGATGCTTAACTACAGCCACCCAGGCACCCCTTGGGTGTGATTTTAAATCACCTGCCCATGTGGCCATCCTCCTCTGATCTGTCCCCTCATACGATTTATCCTGACACAGGAAACACTTGCACATGATAACAAATGTACAGTAGGATCAAAGCTATCGTTACATCCTATCCTTACTCATTTTTCCACACCTGCAGGGTTCAGAGTTGACATAATTTCCTTACCTGATATCAATCTTTCCCTGATTTATCACATGACAAGGAGCTTTTACCATGAAGCTCTATTGTCCTTTAACTTCTGTGCTCGCCATGGTTCCCAGGGTTGCAAAGACTGCGCCATCAGATGGCACTACCGGGTTCATGGGCAGGATTCATCCTACGACAATCTGCTTTCCTCAAGATTAGGACCACTGACACCACCACTGGGGGGTGGAATGGCGTGGCGGGATTTTCCACAGAGTCAGGCCATCGCTGGGGATCAGGACATGTTTAGTAACATAATTGTTTTGTTATTTCTAAAACTTTTCTCTTTGTGTCTGTTAATTCTCTCTGGATATGGCCTCTGAATTTTTGTTTATATTACTTGTTAATTGAGTCTAAACCATGTACAAAGATTAAAAATACGAAGTGAACAGGGATTTCAGGAGCCGCTAATATTTAGTGTCTGAACTCACTTATAATTGTCTATTTCTTCGGTAACCAGTTTCAAATTTTCCTCAGCAGCTGCCAGTTGACTCTTCTGTGCCTTTAGTTCACAGTGTGTATTTTCCAGCTTCCTACGATGGGAAAGGTATATACAAAGTCCGGTAGCCAAGGTCCTGAATTTCTGCCGCTTTTCTTCCCAACACACCTGATGGCCTAGATTCAAATGACCCCCATAAATGCACAGACTGACAACACAATGAGGGAAACAAACGGAAGGCCCCATTCAGTGTTAAAGAAAAATCAAACTCTGGAAGCTGCCAAGTCTCTGGCAATCAGATTGTCTTTATACTTCTCTACTTCATTTCATTCATCATCAAACCCCCAAATAACATTGCACTTTGTGCAATCTCAGAGTTGGTCTTTTGTCTGAGACGGTGAGAGTTCCTTTCAGGTCAAAGCGAAAAACCATGCTTGACCAATTATACCCATTAGGAGAAGCAGGGGACGATCCTTAGTCTTACACCTACATGGGGAACCGTGATCCTCAGACCAAGGCTGACAATCAACCTGAAAGGAAGGCTTCCAGAATATTGCTTCATTGGCATGGCAAATCACTCCCAGACATTTCTCGGATCTAGAAGTACAACCCCGCCGCCTCCTTCGAAGATCCTGGAGGAGGTAAAGGCCAGTCGTAGTGCCGGGAATATGTCCTGATGTATAAAACTCTGTGAACTGTTACATAGTCAGGGTGTTATCTCCACGAAACAGATTTCAGAGGTAAAACTATCAACTGCATGGAGTCAACCGACTTTAACAAGACTGAGTTCACTGATCGTGCAAGCAGCTTAGGAGGATGCTTAGAAAGGCTGGTTTGCTGTGCTGCCCTCAGACAATTTTGTTCATGGTGTTGGTTTACCACTTTCAATGGGACACCGGATTTACTCAAGAACAAATGCAAAAAGACCCTTAGAAACTGAGTCAAAAGCTCTACACAGAGAAAGACACATGTATTTGCTTCTGGTCTCTCAGGCAATTCTTCAGCAAATGCCTTCTGGAGCGGCTGTGATGGAGTGGTTCAGGTGCAAGGTGTAGAAGACAGAAAGATAGTCAGGACACTGTACCTCTGCCCAAAAGAACTTACCAATGAACAGAACCAAGATGCCAATGACACAGAGCAGCCCACACCCCCAATGTGGGATGGAATAACACAAAGCTGAGTCTCTAGGGAAGACCAGGAACAATTTTGCTTTTCCACGTGAATGAGGGACTCTAATGCCCTGATCTCCTCCCGAGAAAATAAAGGAAACACTGGACAAAAGAGCCAACTCTTATGAATGAATGCACCCAATTTCTAAAGAGCACATGAAGAAACATGAGAACCACATGGAGAAGAAGGAAGCTTAGGAGAAAGGCAGCCTGACATTGCGAGCCGTCTCCCCAGGACACATCAACACATTCTGGAAGAAGCAAGTGAAATATAAAGAAGCTGAACAACTTTATGGGCATGGAATTAGAAGGAAACGAATGAATTTCAGGGTCAACCAGCAAAGGTGAGCACTAGTGAAACCGCGGGCTTTGGCTAGGACCCTAGAGAGTTACACCTAAAAAAATCAGGTGGATGGGAAATACCCTGGCCTTCTTAGGGACTGGGCTACAGTGAGGGATGTCAGTTTTACACTGGATGAAGGGATCCCGGACTGCTGGAGCCCCAAACCACTTTCCACAAAGAAACTCCCAGTGTTTGCGCAGCAAGACAATTCCATGTTTCTATCCACATTATTGACCCAAGTCTCGTACTGAACCAAAAGTGA
>NW_027400411.1:0-5551 GCF_003265705.2 Callorhinus ursinus
ATGTTGTTCTCTCTTTAAAATTTTGGGATACAGTTTCTTCTAACAGACCAAAATGTACCCTAAATCTCTAGTGTATGGCTTTGTTCTAGTCTCCTGCCTCATCACATTCTCTCCCTTTTTTTGTTGTTCTTTTTTAATTTCTCTTCTTTCTTTTTTCAACCAACTTATCAATTCCTTCTATAAAATCTTTCATAATTTTCATCTTTACAGTCATATTCCATCACTTCATCATATTTACCCTTATTATTGTACACATATAAGTTTTTCTTTCTTTAAAATTTTGGGAGGCAGTTTCTTCTAACAGACCAAAATATGCCCAAAATCTAGTGTGTGGCACTGATCTATTCACCAGCCTGATCATATTTGATCATATTCTTTTTTTTCTTTCTTTTTTTTTAAGATTTTATTTATTTATTTGACAGAGAGATAGAGCAAGAGCATGAATAGGAAGAGCAGCAGGCAGAGGGAGAGAGAGAAGCAGTCTCCCTGCCGACGTGGGGCTGGATCCCAGGACTCTGGGATCATGACCTGAGCCAAAGGCAGATGCTTAACTGACTGAGCCACCCAGGAGTCCCTTTTTTCTTTCTTTCTTTCCCTTTCTTTTCCCCCCAGTTTTGGGTCTCTTCTGATTTGTTTAGTGTATATTTTTCTGGGGTCGTTGTTACCTGTTAGCATTTTGTTCTCTCATTCATTTATTCTCCTTCGGACAAAATGACAAGATGGAAAAATTCACCTCAAAAAAAGAACAAGAGGCAGTACCAACTGCCAGGGACCTAATCAATGTGGACATTATTAAAATGTCAGAACTAGAGTTCAGAATGACGATTGTAAAGATACTAGCTGGGCTTGAAAAAAGCATGGAACATACTAGAGAGTCCCTTTCTGGAAAATAAAAGAACTGAAATCTAACCAAGTTGAAATCAAAAAGGCTATTAATGAGGTGCAATCAAAAATGGAGCCTCTAACTGCTAGGATAAATGAAGCACAAGAGAGAATTAGTGATATAGAAGGCCAAATGATGGAAAATAAAGAAGATGTGAAAAAGAGAGATAACAACTACTGGATCAGAAGGGCAGAATTCGAGAGATAAGTGATAACATAAGACAAAACAATATTAGAATACTTGGGATCCTAGAAGAAAAAAAGAGAGAGAGGGGCAGAAGGTATATTGGAGCAAATTATGGCAGAGAACTCCCCTAATTTGGGGAAGGAAACAGGCATCAAAATCCAGGAGGCACAGAGAATCCCATCAAAATCAATAAAAATAGGTCAACACCCTGACATCTAATAGTAAAACTTACAAGTCTCAAGGACAAAGAGAAAATCCTGAAAGCAGCTTGGGACAAGGTCTCATAACCTACAATGGTAGAAACATTAGATTGGCAACAGACCTATCCACAGAGACCTGGAAGGCCAGAAAGGACTGGCATGATATCTTCAGAGCACTAAAGGAGAAAAATATGCATCCAAGAATACCATATCCAGCTAGGCTGTCATTGAAAATAGAAGGAGAGATAAAAAGCTTCCAGGACAAACAAAAACTAAGGGAATTTGCAAACACAAAACCAGCCCTACAAGAAATATTGGAAGGGGTCCTCTAAGCAAAGAGAGAGCCTAAAAGTAACATAGACCAGAGAGGAATAGAGACAACATACAGTAACAGTCCCCTTATAGGCAATACAATGGCACTGAATTCATATCTTTCAATAGTTACCTTGAATGTAAATGGGCTAAATGTCCCAATCAAAAGATACAGGGTATCAGACTGGATAAAAAAAACAAGACCCATCGATATGCTGCCTGCAAGAGGCTCATTTTAGACCCAAAGACACCCCCAGATTGAAAGTGAGGGGGTAGAAAACCATTTACTATGCTAATGGACACCAAAAGAAAGCTGGGGTGGCAATCCTTATATCAGACAAATTAGATTTTAAAACAAAGACTTTAATAAGAGATGAGGAAGAACACTATATCATACTTAAAGTGTCTATCCAACAAGAAGATGTAATAATTGTAAATATCTATGCCCCTAACATGGGAGCAGCCAATTATATAAGCCAATTAATAAGAAAATCAAAGAAACACATCGACAACAATACAATAATAGTGGGGGACTTTAACACCCCCTTACTGAAATGGACGGACCATCTAAGCAAAAGATCAACAAGGAAATGAAGACTTTAAATGACACACTGGACCAGATGGACTTCAGAACATTCCATCCCAAAGCAACAGAATACACATTTTTCTCTAGTGGCCGTGGAACATTGTCCAGAATAGATCACATCCTAGGTCACAAATCAGTTCTCAACCGGTACCAAAAAACTGAGATCGTTCCCTGCCTGTTTTCGGACCACAATACCTTGAAACTAGAACTCTATCACCAGAGGAAAGTCAGAAAGAACTCAAAACCTGGAGACTAAGAACTCATCCTACTAAAGAATGAATGGGTTAACCAGGAAATTAAAGAAGAATTAAAAAAATTCATGGAAACAGATGAAAATGAAAACACAACTGTTCAATCTTTGGGATGCAGCAAAGGCAGTCCTAAGAGGAAGCAATGCCAACCTTTCTCAAGAAACAAGAAAGGTCTCAAATACACAACCTAACCCTACACCTAAAGGAGCTGGAGAGAGAACAGCAAATAGAGCCTAAATCCAGCAGGAGAAGAGAAATAATAAAGATCAGAGCAGAAATCAATGAAATAGAAACCAAAAGAAGAGTAGAACAGATCAGTGAAACAAGGAGCTGGTTCTTGGAAAGAATTAACAAGATTGATAAACCCCTGGCCAGACTTATCAAAAAGAAAAGAGAAATGACCCAAATCAACAAAATCACGAATGAAAGAGGAGAGATCACAACCAACACCAAAGAAATACAAACAATTATAAGAACATATTATGAGCAACTCTATGCCAGCAAATTAGAGAACCTGGAAGAAATGGGTGCATTCCTAGAGATGTATCAACTACCAAAATTGAACCAGGAAGAAATAGAAAACCTGAACAGACCTATAACCACTAAGGAAATTGAAGCAGTCATCAAAAATCTCCCAACAAACCAAAGCCCAGGGCCAGATGGCTTCCCAGGGGAATTCTACCAGACATTTAAAGAAGAATTAATACCAATTCTCCTGAAACTGTTCCAAAAAATAGAAATGGAAGGAAAACTTCCAACTCATTTTATGAAGCCAGCATTACCTTGATCCCAAAACCAGACAAAGACCTCATCAAAAAGGAGAATGGCAGACCAATATCCTTGATGAACATGGATGCAAAAATTCTCACCAAAATCCTAGCCAATAGGATCCAACAGTACATTAAAAGGATTATTCACCATGATCAAGTGGGATTTATCCCTGGGCTGCAAGGCTGGTTCAACATCCGCAAATCAAACAACGTGTTACAATACATTAACAAAAGAAAGAACAAGAATCATATGATCCTCTCAATAGATGCAGAAAAAGCATTTCACAAAGTACCGCATCCTTTCTTGATCAAAACTCTTCAGAGTATAGGGATAGAGGGTACCTACCTCAATATCATAAAAGTCATCTATGCAAAACCTACGGCGAAATTCATTCTCAACAGGGAAAAGCTGAGAGCTTTCCCCTAAGGTCAGGAACGCGGCAGGGATGTCCACTGTCACCACTGCTATTCAACATAGTATTAGAAGTCCTAGCCACAGCAATCAGACAACAAAAAGAAATCAAAGGCATCCAAATCGGCAAAGAGGAAGTCAAACTCTCACTCTTTGCAGATGATATGATACTGTGGAATGATATGTGGAAAACATATGATATGTGGAAAACCCAAAAGACTCCACCCCAAAACTGCTAGAACTTATACAGGAATTCAGTAAAGTGGCAGGATATAAAATCAATGCACAGAAATCAGTGGCATTCCTATACACCAACAACAAGACAGAAGAGAGACAAATTAAGGAGTTGATCCCATTTACCATTGCACCCCAAACCATAAGATACCTAGGAATAAATTTAACCAAAGAGGCAAAGGATTTGTACTCAGAAAACTATAAAATACTCATGAAAGATATTGAGGAAGACACAAAGAAATGGAAAACCGTTCCATGCTCATGGATTGGAAGAACAAACATTGTGAAGATGTCAATGCTACCTAGAGCAATCTACACATTCAGTGCAATTCCCATCAAAATACCATCCACTTTTTTCAAAGAAATGGAACAAATAATCCTAAAATTTGTATGGAACCAGAAGACACCCCGAATAGCCAGAGGAACATTGATAAAGAAAAGCAAAGCTGACGGCATCACAATTCTGGACTTCCAGCTCTATTACAAAGCTGTCATCATCAAGACAGTATGGTATTGGCACAGAGACAGACACATATATCAATGGAACAGAATAGAGAGCCCAGAAATGGACCCTCAACTCTATGGTCAACTAATCTTTGACAAAGCAGGAAAGGATGTCCAGTGGAAAAAAGACAGTCTCTTCCACAAATGGTGTTGGGAAAATTGGACAGCCACATGCAGAAGAATGAAACTGGACCATTTCCTTACACCACACACAAAAATAGCCTCAGAATGGTTGAAAGACTTAAATGTGAGACAGGAGTCCATCCAAATCCTAAAGGAGAACACAGGCAGCAACCTCTTCGACCTCAGCCACAGCAACTTCTTCCTAGAAACATCGCCAAAAGCAAGGGAAGCCAGGGCAAAAATGAACTATTGGGACTTCATCAAGATAAAAAGCTTTTGCACAGCAAAAGAAACAGTCCACAAAACCAAAAGACAACCGACAGAATGGGAGAAAATATTTGCAAATGACATATCAGATAAAGGGCTAGTATCCAAAATTTATAAAGAACTTATCAAACTCAACACCCAAAGAACAAATGATCCAATCAAGCAATGGGCAGAAGACATGAACAGACATTTTCCAAAGAAGACATCCAAATGGCCAACAGACACATGAAAAAGTGCTCAACATCGCTCGGCATCAGGGAAATCCAAATCCAAACCTCAATGAGATACCACCTCACACCAGTCAGAATGGCTAAAATTAACAACTCAGGAAACAACAGATGTTGGCGGGGATGCGGAGAAGGGGGAACCCTCCTACACTGTTGGTGGGAATGCAAGCTGGTGCAACCACTCTGGAAAACAGTATGGAGGTTCCTCAAACAGTTGAAATTAGAGCTACCATATGATCCAGCAATTGCACTACTGGGTATTACCCCAAAGATACAAATGTAGGGATCTGAAGAGGTACGTGCACCCCAATGTTTATAGCAGCAATGTCCACAATAGCCAAACTGTGGAAAGAGCCAAGATGTCCATCGACAGATGAATGGGTAAAGAAGATGTGGCATATACACAATGGAATATTATGCAGCCATCAAAAGGAATGAGATCTTGCCATTTGCAACGACGTGGATGGAACTGGAGGGTGTTATGCTGAGTGAAATAAGTCAATCAGAGAAAGACATGTATCATATGACCTCACTGCTATGAGGAATTCTTAATCTCAGGAAACAAATTGAGGGTTGCTGGAGTGGTGGGGGGGTGG
>NW_027400412.1:0-5551 GCF_003265705.2 Callorhinus ursinus
AAATGACATATCAGATAAAGGGCTAGTATCCAAAATCTATAAAGAACTTATCAAACTCAACACCCAAAGAACAAATGATCCAATCAAGAAATGGGCAGAAGACACGAACAGACATTTTTCCAAAGAAGACATCCAAATGGACAACAGTCACATGAAAAAGTGCTCAACATCGCTCAGCATCAGGGAAATCCAAATAAAAACCTCAATGAGATACCACCTCACACCAGTCAGAATGGCTAAAATTAACAAGTCAGGAAATGACAGATGTTGGCGGGGATGCGGAGAAAGGGGAACCCTCCTACACTGTTGGTGGGAATGCAAGCTGGTGCAACCACTCTGGAAAACAGTATGGAGGTTCCTCAAAAAGTTGAAAATAGAGCTGCCCTTTGACCCAGCAATTGCACTACTGGGTATTTACCCCAAAGATACAAATGTAGGGATCTGAAGGGGTATGTGCACCCCGATGTTTATAGTAGCAATGTCCACAATAGCCAAACTATGGAAAGAGCCCAGATGTCCATCGACAGATGAATGGATAAAGAAGATGTGATATATATACACAATGGAATATTATGCAGCCATCAAAAGGAATGAAATCTTGCCATTTGCAACGACGTGGATGGAACTGGAGGGTATTATGCTGAGTAAAGTAAGTCAATCAGAGAAAGACATGTATCATATTCCTCATATGAGGAATTCTTAATCTCAGGAAACAAATTGAGGGTTGCTGGAGTGGTGGTGGGGTGGGAGGGATGGGGTGGTGGATGATAGACATTGGGGAGGGTATGTGCTATCGTGAGTGCTGTGAATTGTGTAAGACTGTTGAATCACAGACCTGTACCTCTGAAACAAAGAATACATTATATGTTAAAAAAAGAAAAAAGAAGATAGTAGGAAGGGAGAAATGAAGGGGGGGAAATCGGTGGGGGAGATGAACCATGAGAGACTATGGACTTTGAGAAACAAACTGAGGGTTCTAGAGGGGAGGGTGGTGGGGGGATGGGTTAGCCTGGTGTTGGGTATTAAAGAGGGCACGTACTGCATGGAGCACTGGGTTTTATACGCAAACAATGAATCATGGAACACTACATCAAAAACTAATGATTTAATGTATGGTGATTAACATATAATAATAATAAAAAAAAGGTGTTCTTTTTATGTTAACCAAAATACAACTTCCCAGATTCTAACAATTATTTGTTCCAACAATATAATCTAAAGATTATAATTTTACTTTATCAATAGTTAAATGATAGCCTATCTGATAGAAGTTAATATGATTAATCTGAAGAGTACAATAATATATCAATTCTGGGATTCATAGATTAAAAACCTCTCCTGGGCTTGGGAGAAATTACTCCTTGTACAAAGGCTCTAGGCCAGTGGTTACTTCTTAACCTTTTTGGAGATACAGACTTCTTTGAGTGTTTCATGAAAATTATGGATATTCTTTTCCCCAAAAATTCGTGTGTGTACACAAACACCTTTGTATAAGTTTTAGGAAGTTTATAGACTCCCCCTGAAATTCATTTTGGATGTAGGGTAAGAACTCTTTTTCTAGACCTTATCCTAAGGGATAACTTAGAAAAAGAAAATTAATATGAAGTAACTATTACATGCTACATAGCTACTGTATGTTACATACTGATCAATCTTAGTGATTTTCATATATGGTATCTCATTTAAATAACAAATATGATGAAGACACTGAATAATTTATTCATAATCACATTAGCTACTATACAGTAGTAACAGTCATTATTGATCAGACTAACCCCATGTAATAGACCATATATCTATAAGGCCAAATGAACAGATCATATTATTCATTTCAAGAAATAAGGAAAATTTTATAGAGAAAAGAATTAGTCAAATCAATTGCCTGGTATTCTGGACAGAATACCGGTGGCTGACTTACTGAACTTTTAAGCTCTGTTTGCATTCTACAGGCATAGTTAACCTGGGAGCTCCCCAAATGTATTGCCTTTTTTTTTCCATCAGCAGTTTCAAAACAATATTAAATGTGAATGAATTAATCAAAAATCTAGTTTACAGTGTGTACATGCACCATTGCCAAATTAGAACAATTCAGAGATCATCAAACCTGTAGCACCATGGTCATGAGGATTGATGTTTTAATGAAAGAAAAGTACATTTTCTGGATACTTTTCATTGGGCTTCTTTAGTGTAATAAGGAAAATTATTGGCATGCAATTCACCATGAAGTACATGCTTTTCTATAGAAATGATTCTGCCCATAATATTCATTCAGTTCCATCTAAGCAGGGATATTTTAATTTTCTGCCTTTCAGTAATGTGTAGAAAAATGGAAACCGTATGTGCATATAGAGAAATCTGTAGTGGAATTTAAAAATTACGTCTTCATAAAGTGTTATCTAAATGTTGGCTTTGAATTGAGGTAGCTCTACGTACTTAAAGGGCGTAGTTGAAGCAATATGAGAAAGGTAAAAAAAAAAGCCAAGAACTTGGAATCAGAAGTCAGTTTTATATTTCACTTCTGCCATGTACTACTCAAGTATCCTTAGATGAAAACTTCCCTCTCTGAGCTTTTGTTTTCTCATCTGTAAATTAATTAAGAATGATAATAACTCTGACTGCACTTACCTTTCAGTTTTGTGAAGACCAAAGCAAATTAGAGAGTCTATATAAAAGTACTTTAAAATTTTATTATGGAAATTTTCATACATAGACTAGAATAATATAGCATAGAATAGTATAGAATAGTATACTATATTCTATACTAAAAATAGAAATAGTATAATGAAAAGTAGAATAATGTAATGAATCCTAATATACTTTCCATCCAAATTCAACTGTTGTCAAGGTTTTGCAATCTTTACAAACCCCAGGCATGATACCATTCCACCTTAAACTTAAGTGTACACCTCTAAAAAATTTGAACATTTTCTTACATAATCTTTATACCATTATGACACCTAGCAAAATTAACAATAATCCTTTGGCCATCAATCAAGTACCCTGTTCTTAATCAAATTTTCTAGGTTCTTCTAAAAAATTCTTCTTATGGTTAGTTGATGTGAATCAGGATTCAAGCAAGGTCCTTATATGACATTTGGTTGTAAACTCTAGAATTGTCCTATAGAATGCCTCTTATTTGGATTTGTCTGTTTACTTCCTATGGCATTTTTAGATTTGTTTCTCTAGTCCCCATAATTCCTGTAAAAGGAATTTAACACTAGAGTTGTGATTAGATTTATGATCAACATTTTTTGACAAAAATCTTCATGGGTTTATGGTATATTTCATATTGATCATTTATGCAGGAATACAATGTCTGGACTTTCCATTTTTAGTGATAATGGGTATCAGTGGGCATGATTAGAACCTAAGCTCACACTGAACAAATCTCCCAATGACCTTTTCATCTAGTTTCACTTTTTGGTGATCTTTGCCTAAATCACTTATTTCATTAGGAGTTTCAAAAGGGTCAATTTTGTCTAATTCTATCATTTCCCCCAACATTTATTAGCTGAACTTTTATTGTAAGGAAGAACTTCAACGAGGTTCATCCTCTTTAACTGGGTATTGACTACCCAAAAATGTGGTTTGTAAGGGATGGTAGGATAAATGTTAATTCTTTCTATCCACTCGCTTATCTATTGTGGTATAATAAACCACCTGAAAACTTAGTGGCTTAGACCAAGAACCCCTTTTTTTGCTCTGTGGGCCAAAAATCTGAGTGGGTTCAGTGAGGCCGCTCTGCTGTTCTTGCCCAGGGTCAGTAATGTGACCCTTATGTGTGGTCATGTGGTGGTATGTCAGTAGTTTGGTGGTTCTGTGGGGACTGGATGGTAAAGATGGTCTCCCTTACATGTTTGGAGATTGCCGGCCCTTAGCTGGGGGCCTTGGTTCTCCTCAAGGCTTCTTAAACAGGCTAGCTCAAGTTTGTTCACATTGTGGTCTCAGGGTTCCCATTGCAGCCAAAAGAACAACCTCCAACGTGCAAGCATGTCTTACACATCTGCTTGCGTCACGTTTACTAAGGCTGCATTGGCCAAAGCAAGTCACATGGCCTTGCTCAGATTCAAGGAAAGGACAAAAGGAGAAAGATTTCTTGTTTGGAAGAGCAGTGAAGTCACATTTCAGAAGGACATGCAAACCAGGATGGGGCGGTTTTCTTGTGGCCATCTCTGCAAATAATCGGCCACACTTTCTAATGGCCAGTTTTCCAAGTTATAAATTGGTGCCAGTTTACTTACAAGTATTGTTAACATTATTATGAGCTCATGGGATTTTATATTTTTAAGCCTATCTAAAGTGTTTTGGTTATTTTTCTTTTTGTTGTTCCCAAATTGTCCCACTTTGGGCCAGTGGAGGCTCCTTCATGTTTTTGGTTCTTGTGTCTTTTTAAAATGATTCTTTGACTCTTGGATGGCTTCTTTTCTTTCCAGGCCCCACAAGACATCACTTGCTCACCTTACATATTTCTTGCCCCAAATCTGGAACTGGTCATTCCTCCAGGAAACCCCGATCCTTGACATAAGTTATACTCATTGATGTTGAATTGTCATTGCCTCTAGCCTTTTTCAGTCCACAGAATTTGGAAATATGTTTTTTTTAAATATAATTATTAGGGAGCAAAATGATGCACTCATGTTGAGATTTCAAATTTAGCATTTGGGGATTATAATAGTGCTCTATTTGTATATTGTAAAGTACTCTACAAAAATGCTATCATCGTTTAGATATGCCTACATAAAACCATCTTTGTTCCTTTTTTTTAGGGATACTATTATCTCTCAACCCCTGGAAAGAAAAAAACAACGCTCTGCTTAGCATGTGGACGAACCAGGAGAGCAGAAAAGGGGCTCAAACAGTTGCGTCCAGGACTGCCATTCCTCTGTGCCTCGGGCTGCAAGACCCGGATGCCATTCTCACGAGGGCCTTTCAAGGTCATCAGTGTGGCAGAGGTGTGTAACGACCTGAGCTCTGCTAATACGTGTGTGGCATCACTTTGGAAACTTTGATGTATTCATTATCTGCATTGCACTCAAGTTCATCTTCAGTCATCCAATTCATCTTCCTTTGATGCCCCTTTACTACTCCACCTGCATTGATTTCCTCTTCCCCATTGTAATTTAAAATACATTGTCTATTAATAGTTCGATACACTCTTTGAAGTTAATTGGGCACTTCTGCAGCTTTAATCATCTACTAACACCTTCCACTGCTCTCTGTGTTGCTTTTAGATGAGGAAGTAACTGCAAATCTTTACTTAGTGGAGCAGACTTTTGCCTATATTCACAGGGCAAACTTCTTTTTACTAGTATGGAACATTTCAGGGGGAATTTGACGTGTTGTTCATGATGAATTCATGCATCCATGTCTAATACTATTTATAGCTCATGGAGAAAAAAAATCTCTGCCACTTTCCTGTTATCTTAATTTAAAATGGCACCATTTAAAAAGTCCTCTCTTTCAAGTTTAGAGTAGGATGTGCTAAGGGGAACTTACACACCTATAAATGACATATCAGATAAAGGGCTAGTATCCAAAATCTATAAAGAAC
>NW_027400413.1:0-4475 GCF_003265705.2 Callorhinus ursinus
AGGATTTTGATGGACTCCTGTCTCACATTGAGGTCTTTCAACCATTTGGAGTCTATTTTTGTGTGTGGTGTAAGGAAATGGTCCAGTTTCATTTTTCTGCATGTGGCTGTCCAATTTTCCCAAAACCATTTGTTTAAGAGACTCTTTTTTCCACTGGACATTCTTTCCTACTGTGTTGAAGATTAGTTGACTGTAGAGTTGAGGGTCCCTTTCTAGGCTCTCTATTCTGTTCCATTGATCTATGTGTCTGTTTTTGTGCCAGTACCATACTGTCTTGATGATGACAGCTTTGTAATAGAGCTGGAAGTCCGGAATTGTGATGCCACCAGCTTTGCTTTTCTTTTTCAACATTCCTCTGGCTATTTGGGGTCTTTTCTGGTTCCATACAAATTTTAGGATTATTTGTTCCATTTCTTTGAAAACAGTGGATGGTATTTTGATAAGGATTGCATTGAATGTGTAGATTGCTCTAGGTAGCATTGACATCTTCACAATATTTGTTCTTCCCATCCAGGAGCATGGAAAGTTTTTCCATTTCTTTGTGTCTTCCTCAATTTCTTTCATGAGTATTTTATAGTTTTCTGAGTACAGATCCTTTGCCTCTTTGGTTAGATTTATTCCTAGGTATCTTATGGTTTTGGGTGCAACTGCAAATGGGATCAACTCCTTAATTTCACTTTCTTCTGTCTTGTTGTTGGTGTATAGGAATGCCACTGATTTCTGTGCATTGATTTTATATCTTGCCACTTTACGAATTCCCGTATGAGTTCTAGCAGTTTTGGGGTGTAGTCTTTTGGGCTTTCCACATAAAGTATCATGTCATCTGCAAAGAGTGAGAGTTTGACTTCTTCTTTGCCGATTTGGATGCCTTTGATTTCTTTTTGTTGTCTGATTGCTGTGGCTAGGACTTCTAATACAATGTTGAATAGCAGTGGTGGTAGTGGACATCACTGCTGTGTTCCTGACCTTAGGGGGAAAGCTCTTGGTTTTTCCCCATTGAGAATGATATTTGCTGTGGGTTTTTCATAGATGGCTTTTATGATATCGAGGAATGTACCCTCTATCCCTATACTCTGAAGAGTTTTGATCAAGAAAGGATGCTGTACTTTGTCAAATGCTTTTTCTGCATCTATTGAGAGGATCATATGGTTCTTGTTCTTTCGTTTATTAATGTATTGTATCGAATGGATTGATTTGCAGATATTGAACCATCCATGCAGCCCAGGGATAAATCCCACTTGGTCATGGTGAATAATCCTTTTACTGGATCCTATTGGCTAGTATTTGGTGAGAATTTTTGCATCCATGTTCATCAAGGATATTGGTATGTAATTCTCCTTTTTGATGGGGGGTTGTCTGGTTTGGGGATCAAGGTAATGGTGGCCTCATAAAATGAGTTTGGAAGTTTTCCTTCCATTTCCATTGTGTGGAACAGTTTCAGAAGGGTAGGTATTAATTCTTCTTTAAATGTTTGGTAGAATTCCCCTGGGAAGCCATCTGGTCCTGGGTTTTTGTTTGTTGGGAGATTTTTGATGACTGCTTCAATTTCCTTAGTGGTAATAGGTCTGTTCAGGTTTTCTATTTCTTCCTGGTTCGGTTTTGGTAGTTGATACATCTCTAGGAATGCATCCATTTTTTCCATATTATCTAATTTGCTGGCATATAGTTGCTCATAATATGTTCTTATAATTGTTTGTATTTCTTTGGTGTTGGTTGTGATCTCTCCTCTTTCATTCATGATTTTGTTGGTTTGGGTCATTTCTCTTCTCTTTTGGATAAGTCTGACCAGGGGTTTATCAATCTTGTTAATTCTTTCGAAGAACCAGCTCCTAGTTTCGTTGATCTGTTCTACTCTTCTTTTGGTTTCTAGTTCATTGATTTCTGCTCTGATCTTTATTATTTCTCTTCTCCTGCTGCATGTAGGCTTTATTTGCTGTTCTTACTCCAGGTTCTTTAGGTGTAGGGTAAGGTTGTGTATTTGAGACCTTTCTTTTTTCTTGAGAAAGGCTTGTATTGCTATATACTTTCCTCTCAGGACTGCCTTTGCTGTATCCCAAAGATTTTGAACTGTTGTGTTTTCATTTTCATTGGTTTCCATGAATTTTTTTTAATTCTTCATTAATTTCCTGGTTGACCCATTCATTCTTTAGTAGGATGCTCTTTAGCCTCCATGTATTTGAGTTCTTTCCGACTTTCCTCTTGTGATTGAATTCTAGTTTCAAAGCATTGTGGTCTGAAAAAATGCAGGGAATGATCCCAATCTTTTGGTAATGGTTGAAACCTGATTTGTGAACTAGGATGTGATCTATCCTGGAGAATGTTCCATGGGCACTAGAGAAGAATGTGTGTTCTGTTGCTTTGGAATGGAATGTTGTGAATATATCTGTGAAGTCCATTTGGTCCAGTGTGTCATTTAAAGTCTTTATTTCCTTGTTGATCTTTGGCTTAGATGATCCATCCATTTTGGTGAGGGGGGTGTTAAAGTCCCCCACTATTATTATATTGTTGTCGATGTGTTTCTTTGCTTTTGTTATTAATTGTCTTATATAATTGGCTGCTCCCATGTTAGGGACATAGATATTTACAATTGTTAGATCTTCTTGTTGGATAGACCCTTTAAGTAGGATATAGTGTCCTTCCTCATCTCTTATTACAGTCTTTGGTTTAAAATCTAATTTGTCTGATATAAGGATTGCCACTCCAGCTTTCTTTTGGTATCCATTAGCATGGTAAATGGTTTTCCACCCTGTCACTTTCAATCTGGGGGTGTCTTTGGGTCTCCTGCAGACAGCATATTGATGGGTCTTTTTTTTTTTTTAAAGATTTTATTTATTCACCTGACAGAGAGATAGTGAGAGCAAGAACACAAGCAGGGGGAGTGGGAGAGGAAGAAGCAGGCTTCCCACCGAGCAGGGAGCCCAATGTGGGGTTCAATCCCAGGACCCTGGGATCACGACCCAAGCCAAAGGCAGACGCCTAACGACTGAGCCACCCAGGCGCCCCGATGGGTCTTGTTTTTTTATCCAATCTGATAGCCTGTGTCTTTTGATTGGGGCATTTTACCCATTTACATTCAGGGTAACTACTGAAAGATATGAATTTAGTGCCATTGTATTGCGTGTAAGGTGACTTTCTGTATATTGTCTGTGTTCCTTTCTGGTCTATGTTGCTTTTAGGCTCTCTCTTTGTTTAGAGGACCCTTTTTAATATTTCTTGTAGGGCTCATTTTGTGTTTGCAAATTCCTTTAGTTTTTGTGTGTCCTGGAAGCTTTTTATCTTTTCTTTTTTTTTCAATGACAGCCTAGCTGGATATAGTATTCTTGGCTGCATATTTTTCTCATTTAATGCTCTGAATATATTTTGCCAGTCCTTTCTGGCCTGCCAGGTCTCTGTGGATAGGAGATACCTATCCTGTACCTGTAACCTACAGATACCATTGTAGGTTACAGATCTCTTCTCCCGAGCTGCTCTCAGGATTTTCTCTTTGTCTTTGAGACTCATAAGTTTTACTATTAGATGTTGGCGTGTTGACCTATTTTCATTGATTTTGAGAAGCGTTCTCTGTGCCTCCTGGATTTTGATGCCTGTTTCCTTCCCCAAATTAGGGAAGTTCTCTGCTATGATTTGCTCCTATATATCTTCTGCCCCTCTCTCTTTCTTCTTCTTCTGGGATCCCAATTATTCTAATGTTGTTTCATCTTATGGTATTGCTTATCTCTCAAATTCTGCCCTCATGATCCAGTAGTTGTTTATCTCTCTTTTTCTCAGCTTCTTTATTTTCCATCATTTGGTCTTCTATATCACTGATTCTCTCTTCTTCCTCATTTATCCTAGCAGTTAGAGCCTCCATTTTTGTTTGCACCTCATTAATATCCTTTTTTATTTCGACCTGGTTAGATTTTAGTTCTTTTATTTCTCCAGAAAGGGTTTCTCTAATAACTTCCATGCTTTCTTCAAGCCCAGCTAGTATCTTTAAAATCATCATTCTGAACTCTAGTTATTACATCTTACTAATGTCCATATTGATTAGGTCCCTGGCAGTCGGTACTCCCTCTTATTCTTTTTGTTGAGGTGATTTTTTCCATCTTGTTATTTTGTCCAGAGGAGAACAAATGGATGAGAGAACAAAATCCTAACAGGGTAACAACGTCCCCAGAAAATATACACTAAACAAATCAGAAAAGACCTGAAACCAGGGAAAAGAAAGGGAAAGAAACAAAAAAGAAAAAGATAAAAACAAACAGGAACAAAACAAAACACAAAAACAGAATATGATCAAATATGACCAGGCTGGTGCCTAGATCAGTGCCACACACTAGATTTTGGGCGTACTCTGGTCTGTTAGAAGAAAGTGCCTCCCAAAATTTTAAAGAAAGAGAAACTTATATATGTACAAAAATAAAGGTTAATATGATGAAGGGATGGAATATGACTGTAAAGATGAAAATTATAAAAGATTTTATAAAAGGAATTGA
>NW_027400413.1:4575-4984 GCF_003265705.2 Callorhinus ursinus
AAAAAGATAAAAACAAACAGGAACAAAACAAAACACAAAAACAGAATTTGATCAAATATGACCAGGCTGGTGCCTAGATCAGTGCCACACACTAGATTTTGGGCATACTCTGGTCTGTTAGAAGAAAGTGCCTCCCAAAATTTTAAAGAAAGAGAAACTTATATATGTACAAAAATAAAGGTTAATATGATGAAGGGATGGAATATGACTGTAAAGATGAAAATTATAAAAGATTTTATAAAAGGAATTGATACGATAAGAAGTTGGTTGAAAAAAGAAAGAAGAGGATTTATAAAAAAAAGGGAGAGAATGTGATCAGGCAGGAGACTAGAACAAAGCCATACACTAGAGACTTAGGGTATATTTTGATCTGTTAGAACAAACTGTATCTCAAAATTTTAAAGAGAGA
>NW_027400413.1:5084-5549 GCF_003265705.2 Callorhinus ursinus
AAAATAAGGGTAACTACTATGAAGGGATAGAATATGACTCTAAAAATTAAAAATAAAAAAGATTTTTAAAAAAGGGATTGATAAGATGTTGGTTGAAAAAGGGAAAAATAAAAATAAAAAAAGAGTTAAAAAATTAACTTTGAAAGACTAAAGAATCATGGTAAAAAAGCCATGGATTCTATGTGCAGTATTCCCTTAGCGCTGGAGTTCTGCCATTCTCCTTGATCGGTAAACTTGGTCTTGGCTGGCTGTTCTTGCTGATCTTCTGGGGGAGGGGCCTGTTGCCATGGTTCCCAAATGTCTTAGCCGGAGGCGGCATTGCCCCGCCCTTGCCAGGTCCAAGCTAAGTAATCTGCTCGGGTTTGCTCTCAGGAGCTTTTGTTCCCTGCAAGCTCTCGGTACAGGTTTGGAGGACGAGAGTGAAAATGGTGGCCTTCCAATCTCCACCTGGAGGAGCCGAGAACT
>NW_027400414.1:0-5547 GCF_003265705.2 Callorhinus ursinus
CACAATAATTCTGCTCCCGGGGGACTGCTATCACTGGGGAGGATGAGACACCCGGACTTATGGAAAATTGTTGCGGCCATGAGAGATGTTAAAGCTAATTCATCTCTTTTCCCTGGTTTCCCCACGGGCCCATTGACCTTTCAAATTCGGGCATGTCTTTCCCCACCGTTTCTGTTTGTGGTGGGGGACGGGTCCGTGGTGCCCGAGGTTAAGGCCAATAGAACCCTTTACAAAATAACTTGTGAGGAATGTTATCTCACCAACTGTTTGCCTTTACCCGGCGCCCCAAATCCAACAAAGATGGTTTTTCTAGCCATGCGGCCCCCTTATCTAATGATGCCTGTAGAGGTGGGGGGGCCCTGGTATAGAGATTATGGCTACCAATTTGCACAAGAACTGGAAGGCCTACTTAGTCGGAGACGACGCTTCCTGGGCCTCCTGATAGCCGGCATCACTGCCTTGGTGTCCCTGATAGCCTCGGCTACTGTTTCCACGGTGGCGCTGTCCCAAGGCATACATACGGCCTCCCATGTAAATAGCTTAGCCCATAATGTCTCCCAGACCCTCGCTACACAAGGAAGTATAGATAAAAAAATTTTGGCTCGCCTAGATGGTCTAGAACAGGCCGTCGAGTACCTGGGCACCCAATATTCAATGTTACACACTCGTCTGTCCTTTGTATGCCACGGAGGGTATGGTTCCATTTGTGTAACCCCCTTAAAGGCTGACAATGTCTCCTGGGAAACGGTGCAGAGGCACTTGCAAGGTATCTGGCATGAGACAAATGTAAGCCTAGATCTGTTTCAATTGCAAGAACAAATAAACAATATAGCCTCCTCCCATCTGCATGTAGTCACCCCCAGAGACATGGCACAATCCTTTCTACAAAAGCTACAGGGGTTTAACCCCTTTAATATCCTCCAACATTCCTTTTGGATTATGTGTGCTCTGGTTGTAGGGGTAACCTTATTACTCTGCTTATGGTGTGCTTGGAGTCGCTGTCTGTTTGCTTTCATGGCTAGTACCCAAGCAAATGTACACATGTTGCGTTTAAAGATAAAAGGGGGATATGTCGGGAGCCATGAGCAACAAAGGGGTTAATCGGGTAGAGCAAAGGCTCCCTGATCCCTTTGAACCATGGCCACCTAACTGCCCCCATACAAGAACATGTTGTACTGGCTAGCCTGAGTTGTTTATAGGCCAAGAAAACCACAGTGTTACTGATAGACCCTGAAAGATAGCGCACCTGGCCCTTTAAGGGCATAACGCGTAAACAAAACTGGGAAGAAACTATGCCCTTGAGGAATCTGGCCTTGAATTAGAAACACGGGACGGAGCCAGGAGAAGGGCAGGGAGGAACCTGTGGAACTTGTTTATGTCTTATTGTTATATAACCTAAGCCTATATAAAGTGTGTGAGAAAGAATAAAGTTGTTGCTCGCGGCATCCCCGTGGGCAACCCTCCTGTTCCCATACTTTTATGTTTCATTCTCTTACCCTCACCCCTGTTCGACCTTGCACGCGGGCCGTGGCAAGTGGCGCCCGAACAGGGACCTGAGCACATGAAAGAGGATCCTGGACACTGACGTCGCAAGCATTCAGGTAAGAGAACCGGTCGTTTAACCGGCACGACAGGAGTAAGAAATTATGGGACAAAGTCAGTCCGCTAGTCATGCATATTTTCTGCGGACCCTGCAGATTTTATTGGCAGAGAGAGGGCATAAGGTGTCTTCCTCCACACTGCAGGAATTTTTCAGGAACATAAAAGATTTGTGCCCTTGGTTCCCACTAGAAGGAACAACAAACCCAGAGGATTGGAGACGGGTGGGCCAAGAGATGAAAAATCAAATAAAGTTGCGGGGCTCCGGTGCCTTGCCGCCCAATACAATGGGCCTCTGGTCTCATATTTGTGAAATCCTGGGGCCACAACAAAAAATTGAGCTGATATCTTTAAAATCATGGGTTGAAGATGAGGAAAAGGATCTTATTAAAGTACCCCTGACTCCCACTGGGGTATCCTCTTTTGAGATTCTGGGCGATGATGTCAACTTACCCACCCAGGAGACTTTCCCTCCTCCACCACCGCCTATGCCCTTGGCAGGGAAAACCCCTAAGGCTCAGAGTGGTGGGGATGAATTTGGCAACGATGATGTTTATCTCGATGATGACCCCATTCTGACTATGCCCACATCGTTGAAATCGGTCCTGCCTGCAGTCACAACCTCTGGTCAAGGGATTAATTCCGTGACTAAGTGTACTCAAACTAACACGCTGCAGGCTTTTCCCATTATGACCAATCAACAGAGCGCTGCCAAGTCCTCTGTATCCAACATTAGCCCTTTACAGAGAACTTTACTAACAGCGCAGCAGGCGGGAGAGGACGTGGGAGAATTTAATGCCTACCCAGTAACCTTACAGGGAGGCCAACGGACATATACTGCCTTAAATTTTAAAATGTTAAAAGACTTAAAGGCTGCCTGTAATCAATACGGGGCCACTGCTCCCTTTACCCTATCCATGATAGAGAACCTTACCAGAGAAGCTCTTTGCCCGGGAGATTGGAAGGTTGTTGCCCGGGCTTGCCTTAATGGGGGAGATTATTTGTTATGGAAGGCCGAATTCGAAGAAAAGTGTAATAATCTGGCTATCTATAACAGAAGGACCCAAATCCCTGTCTCATATGAGATGTTGGCTGGTACTGGAGCTTATTATGAAGTGGGTAACCAAATACATTTCCCTGAGATTGCCTATGTTCAAATCAATGAGGCTGTTTTGACTGCATGGAAAAAGTTACCGACTACTGGCACAAGGACAGAGGAATTATCTAAAATAAGACAGGGGCCCGATGAACGCTATCAAGACTTTGTTTCACGGCTTTTGCAAGCTGTAAGTAGAATTGTTGTAGACGGAGAGGCAGGAACTATTATAGTGAAGCAGCTAGCCTTTGAGAATGCCAATTCAGCATGTCAGGCGGCCATAAGGCCTTGGAAGTCCACGGGCACCCTTGAGGATTTTTTTTGCGGCTGTGTGCAGACATTGGTCCCAGTTATGTACAAGGGGTGACTTTAGCAGCGGCCCTTCGAGGAATTCCTCCGCAGCAGCTACATTCACAACTTCTTAAAAAACAAAAGGGAAAGTCCCCAATGAATTCTAAAGCTCGCATGCCCTGCTTTTTATGCGGGGAACTTGGACACTTTCGTAATGAATGCCCTAAGGGCTCAAGACAAGCCCCATCTTTCAACTTTCCCTCGGGGAACCCCCCTAATAAGCCACAACCACCCTCTGTTTATAACACACATCAGAGCTCATTCTAACCTTCCTGGCCCCCTAGCGGAGGACAATCGCATAGCTGATGAAAATACACATATATTTTTTACAAACACCATTCAGACAACAAAAAGCAGCCATACAAAATTCCATCAAAATGCACAGGCCTTACGGCGTCAATACGGCATCTCCCGGGAAAAATCCCGACAAATTGTACGAAAATGCCAGTCCTGTCCCCAATTTTTTAACCCCCCCTCATATGCCATTAACCCCAGAAGGCTCCTTCCTAACCACCTTTGGCAAATGGATGTAACCACTTACTTACCGTTTGGCCGCCTTAAATACATCCATGTCTCCATCGACACCTTCTCTAACTATATTTTTGCTACCGCACACTCCGGTGAAGCTTTTGTAGATGTCCAAAATCATCTCTTCGCAGCATTCGCAGTTCTGGGCATGCCAAAGGCTCTTAAGACCGACAATGGTTCAGCCTATACCTCTTCAGCATTCCAGACCTTTTGTGCAAATTTTCACATCACTCATACAACAGGTATTCCTTATAATTCTCAAGGTCAGGCCATTGTCGAAAGAGCCCATTCCACCCTCAAAATGTACCTCAAAAAACTAAAAGAGGGGGAAATACTACAGGGGAAAATAAAATATTCACCTCACTTACACCTTTCATTAGTACTCTTTGTTTTAAATTTTTTGAATGTTGACTCGGTTGGCCGCACTGCCGCCGAACGTTTTTGGCAGCCTGAGCAGGCTCCCCTCCTCTATGCAAAGTGGCGTGACCCCGCCACTGCGGAGTGGAGGGGACCTGACCCGGTCCTACGCCAGGGCCGAGGATGTGCTTGTATCTTTCCCCAGGATGAGGAGACGCCACGCTGGCTCCCGCTCCGATGCGTCCGCATTGTCCGTGATGGTTTACAGAATGAGGCGGCTCCAGATCCGCTCCGGGAGGACGAGGAGACGCCCCGCCTTGGATCAGAGGAAAATAATATGCGGAGGCATCAAAGCCCTGACTGCTCGAGCTGAGGCCACCGTGCGTGAGTCGGGCCAGCCAGTCACAGCTGTTGCCCTTTTCCTTGCCATGCTATCACTTTTAACCCTTGACTCTGCCCAGGCCTCTCCTTACTGGGCTTTTGTCCCGGATCCTCCTACCGCGAGGGCGGTCACCTGGAAGGATCCCTCACCTACGGTGTTTACTAACTTCACAGACATTTTTGATGGGCGTGAGATTTCCGGCCTCACTCATGCCGTGGCGCCTTTTAACTGGACCAGCCTGGCTTCTGCCCCCCCCATTTGTTTCCAGGCCATCGATGGCCCTGAGGCGCCCCATTATGGATGCGTGGTCACTTCACCAGTCTCCCGAAGAATCCGCTCTTGGTTTGGAACTGAGCCACCCAGAGGAGACACTTTGACACCTCATGTAATGGTGGAGAATTGGGACATCAACGAGGTTGTCCTTCAACATCGACGGCCCCTGCCTGTTGGCCGTTTCGGACCCGCTTCCAGATCCCTTGAGACCCCATACCTTGACTATCCCCTCTGCAAATCTGACCTAACATGGAAAACCTATGGACCCTCTTGGAAAACCTGCGTTCATCACAACCCAGAGATTGTGACTCCCCATGGCATACCTGACACTTATATAATTGACTGGTCAAAAGACGGGGATCTCCCTTTGCGCCGCTCCCCCCTGCCTTCAGAATATGGGCCATACGAGCACAATAATTCTGCTCCCGGGGGACTGCTATCACTGGGGAGGATGAGACACCCGGACTTATGGAAAATTGTTGCGGCCATGAGAGATGTTAAAGCTAATTCATCTCTTTTCCCTGGTTTCCCCACGGGCCCATTGACCTTTCAAATTCGGGCATGTCTTTCCCCACCGTTTCTGTTTGTGGTGGGGGACGGGTCCGTGGTGCCCGAGGTTAAGGCCAATAGAACCCTTTACAAAATAACTTGTGAGGAATGTTATCTCACCAACTGTTTGCCTTTACCCGGCGCCCCAAATCCAACAAAGATGGTTTTTCTAGCCATGCGGCCCCCTTATCTAATGATGCCTGTAGAGGTGGGGGGGCCCTGGTATAGAGATTATGGCTACCAATTTGCACAAGAACTGGAAGGCCTACTTAGTCGGAGACGACGCTTCCTGGGCCTCCTGATAGCCGGCATCACTGCCTTGGTGTCCCTGATAGCCTCGGCTACTGTTTCCACGGTGGCGCTGTCCCAAGGCATACATACGGCCTCCCATGTAAATAGCTTAGCCCATAAT
>NW_027400415.1:0-5547 GCF_003265705.2 Callorhinus ursinus
TCACTCCCAGAAGTTGCCTCAAGCCCTTTGGCAGTCACTCTGTTCTTGCCCTGCCCAGGTCACCACTGATCTACTCTTTCTGTGTAGATTTGTCTCTTCTAGAGAGTTCACATATGCATCATGTTTTTCAGGTTCATCCTGGTTGTAGGATAGATCAGTACTTTGTTACTTCTTATTTGTTTTTTGTTTTTTTTTTAAGTAGGCTCCATGCCCAACATGGGGCTTAAACTCACAACCCTCAGAGCAAGAGTCCCATGCTCTACTGACTGAGCCAGGCAGGCGCCCTGTTGCTTCATATTTCTGGCTAATATTCTGTTGTATGATCTATCACATTTTGTTTATCCCTCGACCAGTTTTGACGGGCATTTTGTTGTTTCTGCTTTGTTGCTATTATGAATAGTGCTGCTTTGGATGTTTGTTTTCCATTCCCTTGGAAGGGAAATTACTGGGTCTCTTTAACATTTTGAGAAACTGACCAATTGTTTTCCAAAGTGGCTGCACCATTTTACATCCCCACCAGTAATGTATGAGGAGCTCCAGTTTCTCCACAATCTCACAACACTTGTTATCTATCTTTTTCATTATAACTCTCCTAGTGGGGGTGAGGTGGTGTCTCACTGGGTGGTTGACTTTCATTTTCCTAGTGATAATGAGCATCTTTTCATATGCTTTTTTTCCATATGTGTATTTTGTTTTCAGATTCTTTGAGCATTTTTTATGTGGTTGTGTTTTCATTATGGAGTTTATAAGAGTTCTTTATAGAAGTTGATAAGAGTTCTTACAGAGTTCTGGATAGAAGTCCCTTTATCAGATACGTGATTTGAAAATATTTGCTCCCTTTCTGTTGATTGTCATTTTCTTTTCTTTTTTTTAAGATTTATTTATTTATTTTAGATATGGAATGGGGAGGGAGAGAGAATCTCAAGCAAACTCCCCACTGACCATGGGGCTCAGTCCCACAATCGTGAGATCATGAACAAGAGCCAAAATCAAGAATTAGACGCTTAACCAACTGTGCCACCCAGGTGCCCCCATTTTACTTTCTTGAAGATATTTTTTGAAGCAGAGAATTTTTTTTTTCTCCAAGGAATCAAACACAATTTATTTTCGAACTAAATAAGACAGATTGAGGGGCGCCTAGGTGGCTCAGTTGGTTAAGCGCTTGCCTTCGGCTCAGGTCATGGTCCCAGGGTCCTGGGATCGAACCCTGCATTGGGCTCCCTGCTTGGCGGGAAGCCTGCTTCTCCCTCTCCCACTCCCCCTTCTTGTGTTCCTGCTCTCGCTGTGTCTCTCTCTGTCAAATAAATAAATAAAATATTTTAAAAAAAAGATTGAGTAAAAGAAAGTTTTACCTCAACTTTCCCAATAGACATTTTCTCCTCAGACTGCATGTTATCAATTTTAAGTCCCATCAGTGGCCTTCATAATATTCACAAAGGATGGACAAATTGTGTCATTTGGTTGAAGATTCAAGTTTGAAAATAACAATCTTTCCACTTTTTGTGCTTTAAATTTTTTTTTACTCTAATCTCTGTGCCATATGTAGGATTTGAACTCATGACCCCAGGAATCAAGAGCCACGTGCTCTATGGACTGAACCATCCAGGTGCCCCACTTTTGTGCTTTAGAACAATTCTCAAAACACATTATGATGCTCCCAGCTCATAACTGTTCAATTAATTTTTTCTTCTCAAAATAACTTAGAGGAAGAGATTAATTTACTTATGTAATATATATATATATATGTATAAATATATGTATATATGTATATATATATATTCAAAAACAGAACTCATCCAGTTTCTCCCATGTTCATGGTGGGAAAAACTAGTCCAACCCAACAGATGTAGCAAAACATCTGTGTCCTGTTTTGGCTTCTCTGTTTTAAGGGACCAGAGAAAATCCTTTGTTGTTTCCATTGTGGTTTCAACATAACAGTACCAAATGTCCTTTTCTTCCTCCCGATCTTGATCCAGCATCCAACATTGATCTTTTATATTCAAAAAATGAGCTTTCCAGAGCTTTGCAGTTTCCCTTCTTCAGACACTGCCAAGCTGACTTCCCTCCCTGAGCATGTGGTCTGACCGTGGGAGACGACTATGGCACACGTGCACCCGGGCCCTCTTTGTGGCCACACCCTCGACTCCTCCTCCAGATACCAGCATCCCAGGTCCTGACTGCATCTCTCGTGCCTGTGGCCCAGACCTGGCTGGATGCAGGCCTAAAAGATTTAAAGTGTATCTGTTTTTCTTTCATCATTTGCCTTTGGTGTCATATCTGATTCATTGCCAAATCCAAAGTCACAGAGGTTAACTCTTTTTTAGCCTTTCTGTTTAGGTCTGTGATCCACTTGCAGTTCATGGTATGAGAAATGGGTCCAACTTCTTTTCTTTTTATGTGGATATCCAGTGGTCTCAACAATATTTCAATTCATTGTTTCCCCGTTGAATTGTCTTGTTGTCCTTGTTGGAGACCAGCTGACCCTACATGTAAAGGCTTGTTTCTAGACTGAGTTCTATCATTGATCCACGTGTGGACCCTATGGCAGTACCACACCATCTTCATTTCCATAGCTTTGTAGGAAGCTTTGCACCCAGGTAGTGGGAGTTAAGCAAATTTATTCTTCTTTTTCAAGATCGTTGGCTATTCTGGGTCCCTTGCATTTCTATATGAATTTCAGGATTAACTGGCCAGTTTCTGCACAAGAGCCAGCTGGGATTTTGATAGAAATTGGACTGAACCTGGAGCAGTTTTGCCATCCTAGCAATGTAATTATTAGTGTGGTGTAAAAACACTTAAATTTGCTATTTTATTTTTTGTGTTACTTGTTACCTCTGTTACTCATTTCTTTTATCCCCCCTGCCTCCTGTAGGTTACCTGAATATTACTTCATAATTCCATTGTGACTTACCTACACTGTTTTGAATGTAAGTCCTTACATATATTCTTCATCGTACACACTCGGTATTACGTTGTATATGCATTATTGGTCACAGTGTGCTGGTGTTGACATTTTTTAAAGATTTTATTTATTTATTTGACAGAGAGACACAGTGAGAGAGGGAACAGAAGCAGGGGAGTGGGGAAGGGAAAAGCAGGCTTCCCACAGAGCAGAGAGCCCAATACGGGGCTTGATCCCAGGACCCTGGGATCATGACCTGAGCCAAAGGCAGCCGCTTAATGACTGAGCCACCCAGGCACCCCTGGTGTTGACATTTTACCCAATTGAGTGGTGTGTAGAAACCTAACCACTGTCTTTATGTCTGTTTACCCCACCAGATTCATATAATCCTCTGTAAGTTAATTATCTTAACTTCATTTACCTATTTGAGAACCACATCAATTTTGTAATTTTTACTTCAAGTGCCATACATATTTTAGCCAGCTCAAAAGAAAAAAGCAAGTGCATTTTATTTCCCTATATTTGTACTCTTTCTGTTTCTCTACCCTCCTTCCTCATGTTCTAGGATTCCTGCCCTTATCAGTTCCTTTCTGATCCATCGACTTCTTCAAGACATTCTTTTAGGGCAGCAATTTCTTTGTGGGTTTTCTTCCTCCGAGAATAACTCAATTTCTTCTTTATTCCTGAAGAAAAGTTTCACTCATTGTGGAATTTTGAACTGACAGTTCTTTTCTTTGAGCCCTGAAAACCATTGTGCCACTTCTTTCTGGCTCCATGGTTTCTGATGAGAATTGCACTGCTATTCAAATTGGTTTTCTCCTGTAGGTGAGGTCTCTCATGCCACTGTCAAGATCTTTTCTTTGTTTAACATAACTTCACAGTAATTTCTTTGGTTTTATGCTGTGGGGGTCTGATTAGGTTTGTTTTTTTTTTTTTTAACTCTATGGGCTTATTTATGTCTTTTTGCCTAACTTGGGAAATGTTCAGCCATTATTTGTTTGAGTCCTTTTCCAGCCCCACACTCTTTCTCTTCTCCTGCTGGAGTGGTGGTGATGAGTGTTCAGTCTTTTGTTTTGGACCCTTGGGTTTGTTGTCATTGTTGTTTTTAGTATTTTCTCTCTGTTGTTCAGATTGTGTAATTTCTGTTCTTTGATCTTTAATTTCACAGATTCTTTTATCTGTCATCTCAGGCTACAGTCTACGTCTACCCATTTTTTTTATCAGTTATTGTATTTCTAAGTTCAAAAATTTCTGGATACTTTATTGTGTCTTCTGTTTCTCTGCTAAGACTTTGTGGTTTTTAATTTATTTCCAGCATGTCCATAATTGCTTGTGGAAATACTTTTATGATGGTGCTTTAGAATTCTTATCCAGTAATTCCATCAGTTTCATCCTGGTTTTGGCATTTGCTTCTATTTTTTTTTTAAGAAGAGATTTTCCTGCTTCTTGGCATGGCGATTCTTCATTGTATCCTGGACATTTTGGGTATTAAGACTCTGAATCTTGTTTTTCTGTTTTAGCAGAGCTTTCCCCGACATGGTGCCCCAGGAGTAAGAAGCTATTTCCTCTTGGGGCGCCTGGGTGGCTCAGTGGGTTAACCATCTGACACTCAATTCGGCTCAGGCCGTGATCTCAGGGTGGTGCGATGAAGCCCCACGTTGGGCTCCATGCTAAGTGATGAGACTGCTTGAGATTCTCTGTCTCCCTCCCCCACTCTCTCTCTTTCTCTCTTAAAGGAAAGAGAGAAAGAAGGGAAGGAGAAGGGAAGCTGATTCCTCTTACTGCCGTGTGAGGATGAGAGCACCAATTGCCCATGTAGCCCTTGTTTGTGCCTTGGGATAGGAACGGACACCTGTTGCTGCCGGCTGGGAGTGGGATTTCAAGCTTCCTCATAACTGTGCCCTAGCTGGGAGAATTGGGGGGTCTTGTTACCGTCCCCCTCCACTGAGCCAGTAAGGTTTCCCTTGTTACTGATGGCTCTTCATGTGGCCTTCCCTACCACCATCCCACTTAGGGGAAGGAGTCCTACTGCAGCTAGGTAAGGGTGGATGTCGAGGCTCCTCACGTACTTTTTCTGACACTGCTCCAGTTGGGGAAAGCACACCACAGTATAGCCAACTGAGGGTGGACATCCATGCCCCCCTTTTTTTAGTCGAAGTATAGTTGATACACAATGCTCTGTTAATTTCAGATGTACAACATAGTGATTTGACAAATTAATGTTATACTCACCACAAGTGTAGCTTCCATCTGTGTTGGTATTACAATACCATTGACCATATTCCCTATGCTGTACCTTTTCTCTCCATGATTTATTTGTTCCATACTGGAAGCCTGTATCACCCACTCCCCTTCATCCATTTTGCCCCTCCCCCAACCCTCTCCCCTCTGGCAGCTATCAGTTCTCTATATTTATGGGTCTGTTTCTGCTTTTTGTTTGTTCTTTTGCTTAGTTTTTTAGGTTCTACATATAAGTGAAGTCATGTAGTGTTTGTCTTTCTCTGTCTTATTTAACTTAGCATTAATACCCTCTAGCTCCATCCACATGCTTGCAAAAGGCAAGACTTCATTCTTTTTTGTGGCTGAGTAATATTCCACTGTGTGTGTGTGTGTGTGTGTGTGTGTGTGTGTGTGTGTGTGTGTGT
>NW_027400416.1:0-5547 GCF_003265705.2 Callorhinus ursinus
TTCCTCAAACAGTTGAAAATAGAGCTACCATACGATCCAGCAATTGCTCTACTGGGTATTTACCCCAAAGATACAAATGTAGGGATCCGAAGGGGTACGTGCACCCCGATGTTTATAGCAGCAATGTCCACAATAGCCAAACTGTGGAAAGAGCCAAGATGTCCATCGACAGATGAATGGATAAAGAAGAAGTGGTATATATACCCAATGGAATATTATGCAGCCATCAAAAGGAATGAGATCTTGCCATTTGCAACGACGTGGATGGAACTGGAGGGTGTTATGCTGAGTGAAATAAGTCAATCAGAGAAAGACATGTATCATATGACCTCACTGATATGAGGAATTCTTTATCTCAGGAAACAAACTGAGGGTTGCTTGAGTGGTGGGGGTGGCTGGGTGATAGGCATTGGGAGGGTATGTGCTATGGTGAGTGCTGTGAATTGTGCAAGACTGTTGAATCACAGATATGTACCTCTGAAACTAATAATGCAATATATGTTAAGAAAAAAAAACGAAGAAGTTAGGAGGAGGGGAAGAATGAAGGGGATTAAGTTGGAGGGGGAGATGAACCATGAGAGATGATGGACTCTGAAAAACAAACTGAGGGTTCTAGAGGGGAGTGGGGTGGGGGCATGGGTTGGCCTGTTGATGGGTATTAAAAAGGGCACATTCTGCGTGCATCACTGGGTGTTATGCACAAACAATGAATCATGGAACACTACATCAAAAACTAATGATGTAATGTATGGTGATTAACATAACAATTAAACAATTTTAAAGAAGATTTGGTTAATATTAGTTTTGTGTTTTTCAATTGGTATTTTTTCAATTATTAATGCTAAAATTATATGCTATTTCAGGAAAAAATATCTCTAAATCAATAGTCTTTGACTTAAATTCATCTGTACCATTTTTTGGTGCAGATATAACCATTTTCAAACTTTAAACAGGAGTAAATTCTGTTTTTAAGAGTTTCAATATTTGTTCCTTTTCATTTACTGAGTAATCTTTAAAATTTAGAAAAGATTGAAACTTCAGAGAAAGGAGAAAAAAATTAAAACATATGTAAAGTATGATCAGATCAAGCATGTATTTTAGTTTATAAACACAAACAACAACAAAAAGGACCCACCTTCGGGACCTGACTATTCTCTCTGGAACTATGTGAATATTTTCATAAAACATTATCTGTTGAATGAAGCACCCTAATTTTTAATTTGCAAGAAAGTGCAAGGGTTATATAGCAAGATGTAAAGCATAAAAATCCTGCCACCTACAGTATAAACAAAGGTATGATTTAAGCATGTGTTTCACCTGAAGCCTTGCTCAGAGGAGACTTCAGTCCTGCAAATTAGGAAGAGAGCTCAGGGAACATGTCACCCCCTGTTCCAGGTGTGTTTCCAGCACAAGTGGCCGTCACAGAGAACATTTAACCCAGCGCACAATGGCTGCTAAATGGAGTTGAGCGGCAGCCTGCATTTCTTTCCACCTTTGACAAGGAAGTTCAGATTCAGCTAGCAAACCTTATTTAGGAAACTAGTGTTATCTATTTGTATGTTTGCAAAGGTTATGCTTCAGGCAATGTCACAAAATGAATTCTCAGGAAATAAAGTAAAAATGAAATTCAGGTCTTCAGACCAATAAATTACAGTGCCTGTGCTTTTTATGAACTTCATAACCAGTGTCACAGTTTGCAAACGGGAATCAACAATAGACTTCATTTATTTTTATTCTAAATCAAATCAAAATAGGCTTTTGTCAATGTAAGGAAAAAAACAGCTAATGGGAAAGTAAAATCAGGATTTAAGATATCAAGTATTATCTCTCTGAATAAATAAGTTTTGGAGATGTTTGGAGCTGCTTATATATTTTAAGATGATGTGACAATATCAACAATAAAATCATTTGTAAAACCATGCTTCTTTTTATTTGGAGCCTAATATTTTAAGCTTCAGTATACCTCCATTTACTATTTCACATAAACAAGTAAGTAATATGTAAAATTTTAGGGAGTATAAAGGAAACTAATTTTGGGTTTTAAATTTTTCCATCATAAAAGAGTGTGTACTTCAATGTATGCTTCTTTATGAACATATAAAAATAATATGTAAAATAGTCATGACTAGAAATATGTGTTTAGTAAATTGGGGTCTGGGAATTTGGGGCCCAGGGGAAACCGCTGTGCCAATGAGCAGTTCTTTTCAGCCCCGGAGTTTTACGTTCATTACTTAAGTCCCTTCAGTACCAAGTTCCTTGAGTACAAAGCTTCTATGAACGAAGTCCAGTTGTCCTTTTTATTAGTGAAGGGCTGTTCAAATGTACCTTTGTATGCAGAGTTTTCAGGCATGTTGGTAACCAGTCTCTCATTATTTTTGTTAACCCCACTATCATCTTTGGACCAAATATTGCTGTCAGGCAAGAGCAGACGAGCACACTCCCCCCCCCCCAGGGGAAATACTCAACGGTCATTACGGTGAGATGATTTTATAGAAGGCTCTTTCACTTTTACCCTTATATATGCCAGTATGAAATCATGGGGTTTTGCCCTTTAAATCTTGTTTTATTATTAAATGGAGTCTCTATGAGGTAGCATAGCTCAGTAGAAAAACAATAGATTAGGCATCACTGTAAATACGAATTCTGTCATCACCACTGACTAGCTCAGCCCTTCTGTGCTGTAACCTGAAGTGCGTTTTTGAGAAACATCAGTGCCGAAAGCTGTCATTTGGCTTTCTATATTGGCAGTTTCCAGAAGATACTGTAAATTCATGGCAGTTAAAAAAAAAATAAGAGGACTCAGAGCAGGAAGGGACCTTATTGAATATCTGATTAAACTATTTCTGTTTTCAGATGAGGAGGCTGAAATTCAGGGAAGTTACATGATTTGCTGAAAGTCAAATCACAGAAAACAAAATCCAGGTGGCTGATGGCCAGTTTTGTGGTCTGTCCACTATGCGCGATACCAGATGGAAGCTGGAAAAAAAAATTAATTATCTGGACACTGTTTATGTATTGCTTCAAATCTGGAGGTTTGTTCCTACTCCTCTAGATAGTTTTATTTTTTATTTGGAATTTGGGATCATGTGATAATCTAAAGTGTAGTAATAATTGACAAGGGACATATTGGCAAAAATACATTTAGTTGGGTCAGGATAGGAAGAACCGCTGTGTGACTTCGGATTGTGTCAATTTAACATTCTCGCTGAGATCTATAACAACACAGTCAGCTGTGTGAACTGACAGATGAGGCAAAATGGAGGTGATAGGAGAGAGAATTCACCTTTATTATTAAGTACTATGTGTTTGACACTGTGCCAAGTGTTTTATAGAACTTGTCCCTTTTAAAGAAGACAATTCTCTCTGAATTTGTGGCATCGATGTCCGAGTTATCACTGACTACAACCTCAGATGAATCTTTTAACCTACTTGGACCCTGGGGTCCTTATTTGTAAAACAGGCAATCTTAAACTCACTGTTTCATGAACTGGAAGACTTCAGCTATAGAATCTGTAGAGAAATATAAGGCTCCATCAGAATTTAAAGTCACATATGATTTTTTTTTCAATTGATTCTTTGTGACAGTTATATTTTGTTTGAGGGAATTTTAACTTACATTCACTGATTTCATATAGGATGCTGGAAGAAACACAACATAGTATTAAAGATTTATTAAAGATAATTGATGAAATGTGTAGTCCATCTGAAAAAACAAGGTTGACAGTTTGTTTCACCTTGTTTTTCTTTTTTCTTTGTTTTTCCTGTTTCTTCATATATTGAATCCATTATTCTTTTAAGATTTTATTTATTTATTTTAGAGAGAGAGAGAGAAAGACAGAGTGCAGAAGCAGGGGAAGGAGCAGAGAGAGAAGTGTACTCCCCACTGAGCAGGGAGCCCCATGCGGGGCTCAATCCCAAGACCCTGGATCCTGACCTGAGCCAAAGGCAGACGCTTAACAGACTGAGCCACCCAGGAGCCCCTGTTGAATCCGTCATTATCAGTGCTATTTGTACACATTCTTTTACAGAAATCTGCAAAAGTACTTGGAAATTGATA
Source organism: Callorhinus ursinus (assembly GCF_003265705.2). Classification (NCBI taxonomy): domain Eukaryota; kingdom Metazoa; phylum Chordata; class Mammalia; order Carnivora; family Otariidae; genus Callorhinus; species Callorhinus ursinus. The sequence goes on from NW_027400416.1 coordinate 4,058, forward strand.
ACATGTATGTGCTAAAATGAATAAAAACAAAGGTACTTAAATACCTAGGGAGATAATATTTGTCATTCTAAGTTGGAAATAGTATTTTTATGTTTTGTTTCAGTCAGGGTACTTGGATGCAAGCAAGAGAAACTAATTTGGTTATCTTAAGCCAGGACTCAGATACCAGGCAGGCGGTGAGGGTCAGGCTGCCAAAACAGGCAGGGATCAGGGAGAGGCAGAAAGAGAAGTGAGAAGCACAAAAAGGGCTAACAAATGATTTTTATGGTTGTTACGTACTATTGAAAAACATGTAATCACATACTAAAGTATATATATTATTCAAAATATTACTAATAGTAAATCCAGTAAATATCTGTACTTACCCTTACTATATGACCTTCTATACTCTGCTTGCTTAATATCACTGTCCTGAATTTTGTATTGATAATTTCCTTACTTCCTCTTATAATTGTACACACTTAATATAATAATATAATAATTAATATGTGGTGAATATGTGAGGATACACCAGTATTTCTTTTATTTTGGATCAAAATTTATTTTTTATATCTTCTGCAACTTTTTTTTCCACATTTTGTTTTCAAACATGGATGCCTTCATTAATCCATTATATAAATATACAAAAATGTATTTATTCTACTGCTGAGGAACATATGGATAATTGAAGTGGACATTTCTTTAATTTGTTTTTTTAATTTTTAATTGTTATGTTAATCATCATATATTACATCATTAGTTTTTGATGTAGTGTTCCATGATTCATTGTTTGTGCATGACACACAGTGCTCCATGCAGAATGTGCCCTCTTTAATACCCATCACCAGGCTAACCCATCCCCCTATGCTCCTCCCCTCTAGAACCCTCAGTTTGTTTTTCAGAGTCCATCGTCTTTCATGGTTCGTCTTCCCCTCCGACTTACTCCCCTTCATTCTTTCCCTCCTGCTATCTTCTTCTTTTTCTTTTTTCTTAACATATGTTGCATTATTTGTTTCAGAAGTACAGATCTCTGATTCAACAGTCTTGAAAAATTCACAGCGCTCACCATAGCACATACCCTCCCCAATATCTATCACCCAGCCACCCCATCCCTCCCACCACCCACCACTCTAGCAACACTCAGTTTGTTTCCTGAGATTAAGAATTCCTCATATCAGTGAGGTCATATGATACATGTCTTTCTCTGATTGACTTATTTCACTCAGCATAACACCCTCCAGTTCCATCCACGTCGTTGCAAATGGCAAGATCTCATTCCTTTAGAGGGCTGCATAATATTCCATTGTGTATATATACCACTTCTTCTTTATCCATTCATCTGTCGATGGACATCGTGGCTCTTTCCACAGTTTGGCTATTGTGGACATTGCTGCTATAAACATGGGGATGCATGTACCCCTTCGGATCCCTACATTTGTATCTTTGGGGTAAATACCCAGTAGTGCAATTGCTGGATCGTATGGTAGCTCTATTTTCAACTGTTTGAGGAA